>NC_052354.1:16629874-16715398 GCF_009727055.1 Benincasa hispida
AGTTTTCGTATTTTTCAGAACTTTTCCTAATATAATAAAACAAAATAACTTATATTTCTACAATTTATCACACTCCCAAATTTAAAACAATGCTTGTCCTCAAGCATATTATTTAGAGTCCTACTAAATCTTTGATCGTTTGACACATCGCCTATGAAGAAACTTTTATCAAAGAGAACCTATAAGGGAAAAAGATCTTCCAAATTCATTGTGACAGAAAAAACAAGCATCATAAACATATATACAAGTTATGCATTTCAGAACAAATTACGGCATGCTTTCAACAATTAAATACAAAGAAACGAGAGACTTACCTTTGAAGAACTCTTCCTCTGTTTATCTCTCGCTCTCGTCAAGAACAACACCTTTCACTGTCGTTGTGATTGTCTACCCAAATCTCTCACTCTCGTTCAGCAAATGAACCGTCTTCCTCCACTAAGCAGGTTTTTTCGGAAAACTTCATTGAATTCCACTTTAAAAGGACACGCTATCAAAATATAAAAAAGACTAGTTTTCTTTCGGCTAACTAGGCCTCCTCCGTCCCTCGGGACCAAAAGGGAAACTCTCAAGTACGGTTCTAAGGGAGGGTCAATCAAGTCATTGAAGATTTTAAATAAATCTCGAAATTCGTCTCTCCACGAACAAAGCAGCAAGGAGGACACCACCACTCATTGACCTTGGTATTCTCGGAGTGAGAATCCAGGAGGTGTGGGCTCTGTTGGATTTGGGAATAAGGAGGAACAGGAGGAAAGAACGATCATATTTCAATTGACCAAAGCAAAGTGGGAGAGTTAGAGTCTATCGTATAGACTGTGCTCGATCGTTTAGTAAAGTACACGATCGTATAGGTAAGGTGTCTTGATAGTTTACATGATCGTCTAGTGAATCTCACTGGGCGCGCGATCGCTTAGTAAAAGTTACACGATCGTTTAGAAAATCGTGTGTACACGATCATTTAGGTAACACTTACAGCTGTCGTTTAGGCTCTCATTAGCTAAACGATAGTCAGTGTACAACTTATCAAGAGATACTATAATCCTTTAGCAAAATGAAAACTATTTTCATTTTATCCTTTAGTTATGAAAAACTGAATACAAATTTCCACTTTCACACACGGTTATGGAGAAAAACCAACAATTATCTCATAATTGTTTTAAATATAAATAAATATAGTAACTAACTTATCATATTATATTTATAACCTATAGTTTTAATATCACATCAATGCAACATTTAAACCATAGTCCTTTTCTCCTTTACTTGATATAAATCATATTTATATCTATTTTCCTCCAATTAATGTATCTCATACATCATGTCAACTATATCATATATAATCAAACCCCTCTCGTCAATTTGAACACTTCAAATTGGCCCAAAATTTGATTCTCAAACTTGAATCTATTGAGCTACCAAGGGGACCTTATGGACCCTGTAGCTTTGAAGCTCCAACAGTACGTAAATAGTTGACTAAACTCTTTAGCCACGAGATCCACCATCCGTTAACTGCGGAACATTCCACTAAAGACCGACAGCTGCACTCTTCTCACCACAGATATATTTTTTGTGTCCATCGAAAATAACCAATCAATAGTACGATAACCCTTCATAGATGCTCGTAAGTACAACTATGCCAATTTATCGTTTTGCCCCTATAGTTACATCTAAACTCTTTAAGTACCATTGATCCCTCTAATGAACAATATCTCATAGTCCTACTATGAGTGGACACCTCTCGGGCTATGAGAAGATGTGTGGGTGCCACATCGTTCAAGCCCTGGAATCAGCCTTTAAGGGAGAAATCTATCTACTTACCCCTGCTTCGAGGAGGAAGTGAATTCCATCTTGTGTAGCTGAGTACCTAGCTCCAAAATCAGATAAATCCCCAAAGTGGTAGGTTTGAGTCGGCAATCTGGCACTCGCACCCATTCAAATCAAAGAACCGCCCTCAAAGGCAAAAGTTCCCAACTCGCTCGAGATTAAGGTCATGTTACCTATGGTCATCCTACTAAACACTTTATGGTTCGAATTAGACCATCTGTAACATATCACAACACTTGTAACTATCTACAAAAGTGAGTCGCATCCGTAGAGTCACCAAGATAAGGTTTCTTTCCTATTATCCATATACGACAGACCATTTTAGTTATCACTTAAGGCATGATCCACCTGTATGTCTCCACATACATGCTTAAGTTACAACGATAACCAGGGATCTTAGTTTATTGGTTTATGGTAAAGCAAATAAACATATCATGTTTCATAGACAACAGTGAAGAAAATATCTCAAATTATTATATCACAAGCATTTGTTCAATATAGTGTTTACAAAGTACAGGACCCAACGAGAGTTTAGGACATCAACCCCAACAGCCTAGACCTCTTTAAGTGTTTTCGTCACATCCCCTCCCAGTTTACCCTCTAAAAATCGAAAGGGGATATGACTTCAGCAGTTACCGACCTATTGCCACCACTTATTGCCTAACTTAAGAAAAACTTGCTTAAAACCTTGATATGCACATACAATTTAGTGGCAAACTAACTATGACTTTAACCAGCAAAGCAACTTAAATACACATCAGAAATGATGACAAAACATATGTCCAACAAAACAATGCAAGAACGAAAACATGGGTCCTAAAATAAAATCCACTAGTCCAGACTTTCTCTCAAAACATGTGTACATCAACACAAGCTTAACCTAAGCTTCCTTCTCCCTAGCCGAGTCTTAAGTGGTAAGTAACAGTGGGTTCAACCCCAGGGAATATGACCGCTACCTGGAAAAAGAAAACATTTGAAAATGGTGAGCTGGTTGCCCAGTGAGTGACTTATAAAAAAAAATTCGTCTCAAGCCTTTCATACAACATATATATTAAACATATAATCACATTGGAAATAATCTCAAGCAACTTATGTAGTATCATACATTAAACAAAAACATCATATTGAATATACTTTCAAAACCTTAGTTGAGAATGAACATTTATAAACTCATGCTCCCATCGTCCATTCATGGCCGTGAGGACCCATACTTCGGTCCCATTATAATGATTGTGGCTAGGAGACCCATTACTTTGGCCTCTCATAACAAAATTACCTACGTGCACGTGGAGTATACTAAGTACCGTCAACACTTTAGGTACTTCCTTAGATACCTTCTATACCTTCGGCATCTGATTACTATAATCATAACATTCATAGAAGATATGTGTACATAAAGCTTTAGGCATGGCACTTACCTAGCTTTCACAATAATAGCATTATCACAATTCAACACACATGCATCACGAATTATAAACATTTAGTTTTACAATACTTTAGCATTCAACCTTGACATACGATAGAATTAGTAAACTTATTTAAATAGGTTTAAAACATCATTTCTTAAGAAAATGCCATGAAATCTTTAAAATCATAAGTATAGACTTTAGTTGCTTGGAAAACCCATAAACCTTAACATGAAATTCATTTGGAATGCATGACCCTTTTATATATAATTTTTTGAAGAATTTAGTCACTCACGGGTCTTTAGGCTTGTTTTTCTAGGCTTGGTAGGCTTTCCCCAATGGACGTTGCTCCTACACATAAGAATAAGAATTTTAGTTACTACTTTGGTCTTCCCTTTGATACTACTTCTTTTTAAACCAAGCTCACACTTAGCAAGAAATTGCCTGTTCATCCAAAGATTCCAGATTCAGTTTCTAACGTCAATAACTCGAAAACCAGAACTCATTTAAGAAAGTCTTTTTCAAACATGCTCAAAATTTTGTTAATGATGTACCTCAAAATTTTAACATAAAACTACTTGTGGTTTGATTTTGGGCTTTGAATCTTTCTCACTGCCCTAAACTGCAACTTCCTACTGAAGGAACTCTTATTCAAGAGTACCTACAAGCGGAAGCGGATCTTTTCAATTTATTGTGACAGAATTACCGCATATACATTCAAACATACTTTCATAATGCTAAAGGAATCAAAAAATCATACCATATAAAGATTTCTTTTTCATAGTGAGTCTGAAGCCCAACCATTTACCTTGAACAGTCACCACTTAGACAGAAGGGAAATGGAGAAGGAAAACACCACTCGGAGCCCTTAGTATTCTTGGAGTGAGAATCCAAAGTGGTGGGCTTTGTTCGGATTTGGTAGATTGAAGGAGGAAGAGAGACCGAACACAATGATCAAGCAAGTGGGAGATGCAGTCATCTATCACATAGACAATATACTTGATCGTTTAGGTAAAGTACACGGTCGTGTAGTAAAAGTAAGCGATCGTCTAGGAAAAGATAAACAATTCGTCTAAATTAACGTGTAGGAAAAGGGTGAGCGATTGTCCGAACGATCGCATAGGAAAAACTAAGCAATCATCGATACGATCGTTTAGTAAATACCGGTTGCTAAACGACCGCTTAGGAAAAAGGTAACGATCATAGCGCGCGACGGTGTAATCGGTATGCAATCGCTTAACAATATCATATATGTAAATGATCGTGTAGTCCCTATCGTATAGGCACTGATTTTCTAAACGATGACACTATCTTTTTCACAATAGCCGCGCACACCGAGATCAACACACCGTCTGCTATTTATAATGCACTCATAAGTTATTTAGAACGAAGAAGCACTTTCCCATTTCCTTTATAATCGTCCAATGAATTGTGATCTTATCACATTCATAACTTATAAATTAATATTCATATATTAATTATATATTTTTCCTCTACCTAGATATAAATCATATTTATATCCAATTTCCTCTAAATTAATATTCTCATACATAATGTTAACTGTATCATATTTAATTAACTTGTTCAATTATATGATATATAATCGAACTCCCTCTTGTCAATTTGAACATTTCAAATTGACCCAAAAAAATTGACTCTCCAACTTGTATCCAAGCTACCAAGGGGACTTTATGGACCTATGGCTCGAAGCTCCAACGGTACATGAATAGTTGACTAAACTCTTTAGTCATGATATCCGCCATCCGTTAACTGCCAGGCATTCCACTAAGACCGACAGTTGAACTCTTCTTGCCATAGATATATTTCTATGTCCATTAGATATAACCAATTCATCAGTATGATGACCCTTCACAGATGCTCGTAATTACAGCAGGCCAATTTACCGTTTTTACCCCAGTAATTACATTCTCCTCTTTAAGTACCACTGATCCCTCTAATGAACAATACAACATAGTCCTACTATGTGTGAACACCTCTTGGGACATGAGAAAGTGTGTGGCGTCACATCGTTCAAGCCCTGGAATCAGTCCTTAGGGAGCTATCTATCTACTTACCCCTTGCCTCGGTGAAGGAGTGAATTCCATCTTGTGAAGCTGAGTTCCCAGCTCCCAAATCAAACGAATCCCCAAAATGGTAGGTTAGAGTCGGCGTTCTAGCCACTCACACCCATGCAAATCAAAGGACCGCCCTCAATGGCAGGAATTCCCAACTCACTCAGGATCGAGGTCATGTTACCTATGGTCATCTTATTGAAGTGAGTCTCAGTTAGGAAGGTGTTATATAATGAGACGTTAACACTTCGTGGTCAGGTCTTATACAAACTCTTGTATTAGGATCCCCCGCTCGAATGTCCCCTACACGAATGATCAGGATCAGACCATCTGTGACAGTCACAACACTTGTGACCATTCCACAACGCGGCCGCATCCGTAGCATTTCCAGGATAAGTTTCCCTCCTATATCCATATACTACAGACTATTTTGGTTATCACTCAAGACATGATCACTTGTATGTCACCACATACATGCTTAAGTTACATACAGATAACCAGGATAGTAAGTTTATGGTTGTGGTAAAATCTAAATGTGTAAAGTCAAGTAGTGAAGTAGATATCATTTAATATTACATCACAAGTGTCGTACAAATTTTTTTACAAACTACTGGAAACAAGACTTTAGGGCACAAACCCTAAAAAATCTCCACTTGTCCTAAAGCGAAGTGGGGAGTACAAGTAAACAGGCACAAAAAATTAAACTAGGGCATAAAAACCCAGTGCAACAAAATCTCCCACTTGCTCTTAGTCCAGCCGCGGGCGGTCCCGTAGACCAATGCTATGAAGGTGGCCCTTAAAACTGTAGCCGTGAGGACCCCGTAACGACGAATCAGCAATGTTTTTCTCCGAGGCGATCTTCGTGACGATCACGTCACCTCGATGCACTATCATGCAAATCGACTTTAACATGGAAACAGGTGAGAAAGTATCCTCATAGTCGACTCTCTCCACCTGGGTATAACCCTTTGCCACAAGTCGAGTCTTAAAGGTTTGCACCTTCCCATCAGCACCCCGTTTGCGCTTGTAGATCCATTTACAATCTATAAGTCTTACCCCATCAGGCAGATCTACAAGATCCCATACCGAGTTAAAGTACACGGACTCCATCTCGAGATTCATGGCTTTGACCCATTCATCCTGGTCAACATCCTCCATTTCCTTTTTATAGAACAACAGATCCTCAATATCGCCATTTGTCACCATAGCTAGGATTTTCGTGAAACCCAGATAGCGATTAAGCGGGTTCGTAACCCTCCCACTGCATCGAGTTTCCCTTAAATTTTGAGGTTGAACCGACCTACTAGATAAATCAGATCCTTCAATAACTCTTGTTGAAGTTTCAGTAGTTTCTTTGGAAATCTCATTTAACACGACTTTACTACGTGTACTGTGCTCCCTAATATGATCCTTCTCTAGGAAAGTAGCGTTCGTGGAAACAAACACCTTGATTTTAGACGGATCATAAAAATAACTTTTGGGGTATCCTACAAAGAGGTACAACCTTGATCGTGATTCCAACTTCTTGGGATTTGCTTTAAGCACATGTGCTGGGCAACCCCATATACAGAAGTGACTTAAATTGGCTTCATGCCCGTTCCACAACTTCAGAGGTGTTCTTGCAACACTCTTAGAAGTAATATAGTTGAGAATGTATACCGCGATCCGCACTGTGGAACTCCAAAATGAGTCTGGTAAGGAAGCGTAACTCATCATCAAATGAACCATGTCCAACAAGGTTCTGGAAAAACTCGTTGGCGTTTAGACTGAGTTAGGGTAGATTTAAACATCTCTATGTTATGGAGGGAACTTACGGCTAAAGGTCTTAACACATACAAATTATTTTCCAGTTTAGCTGGACAAATTTCAACACCATCCTTGCGAATAAACACTTTATTCAATTAAAAAGAAATAACGTAATTGTATTTTAACATACACTTTGCAGAAATAAGGTTCGTTCCTTTATAGATCGGGAACTACAAAGAAATCTTTTAATATAAGAAACCTATTCTGTAAAGTAAACTGGATGTCTCCCACTGCCACAGCTGAGATGACATGCCCGGTACTTACTCACAACATCATCTTACCAGCCTTCAACTGTCGCCAAGGTCTAATCCCCTTTTTTTGCGGCGACCTTAGCCTTGGCAGCCTTCTTTTCCTCCAGATAACAAGGACAATTCTTCTTCCAATATCTATCCTGGTTACAGTGGAAACATTTTCCTTTTCCAACCGGTGGTGGATGCTTCTTCTAGGCGACAGGTGGCGGGTTAATGCATTCCCTTTCCCTTTACCACCCTTCTTCTTCTTCCCATTCTCAAAGTTACAAGTTGAAGGCACAAACTTTATTCCTAAGGTCGAACCTCAATAGAACTTTTTAGAGGACGAGACAACATTTGCCTCACCTCTCTTTTTCTCTTTACTTTTCAACAAGGATTGGTAAGTTTGTCTTTTTTATGAGAGTGGTAAGGGAGTAGGCCACTTTGTTAAGAATTGTATTGCTAACAAAGTGGAGGAAGCTCTCCGGCAATGAATGCAAGATAATGCTAACCTGACTTCCCTCATCGATTTTAGACCCATTCATCTCCGCCACGTTAAAGTGGACCATCATTTTCAGCACGTGTTTACAAACAGAGGTGCCTTCCTCCATTTTGAAGCTGAAGATGCATTTCAGAGCCTCATGCTTGAGCTGTCCAGACGGCTATCTGAACATTCCCCGCAGGGACTCCATGATCTCACATGCTGAGACCATGGACTCGTGTTTCTTGGCTAACACGACACTAAGATTGGCTAGAATATAGGCTCGGGCCTTCTCGTTTGCCCGTGTCCAACGCTCGTACGCCGCCCGAACATTTCAAGTAGCATCCTGAGGTGGAATAGGAGGACATTCCTCCGTAAGGACAAACTCGAGATCCTCAATGATGAGTATCGTCACGAGCATATGATTCCAACTTGAATATCTAGGCCATTCAGTTTTTCGATGGTTAGTAAATTGATAGTGGCTGAAGCCATTAAAAACGTTGTTGAAAAAAAATGAATAACCTTTTATAAGACTTTACAAAAAAAAAAAAAAAAACCACATTTTAATTAACCAATTAACTTTTAGTAAAATAGATTCCAAGTACCCTAAGTGAAAAGACTTCTATTTTGCAATGATGCCCTAGTGAAGCAGGACAAACGTCACCGGTGGGGTGATCGGATGGCCCTTCACTGGGATGAGACATTCTCAACCATTAGACAGAACCAACTTTTGGAACTAAACCTAATAGCCACCATTTTTTTCTGTCTAGAATAGTTAACCCTTAACAATCCTGCGTAAGTGTAACCCCTCGTTTTCGGCCCCAAAGTCCCACCTAATGTGCTCACCGTAGGGAAAAGATAGATTAGGACAAGAGACTAAGTAACCTTATTCTCTTACAGGAGATCAAATAAAGAAACACGCAAAACAACCATCCTATAGGGGGACACTCCTAGGGTGCCACGAGACGATGCGCAGAAAATTTATTCAATCCAACGAGAGAGACCGAGGGATATGCTGTCGCACTTCCTGCTCCCACTTACTATGAACACTCTCTCCATCCACCTTGATATTGACCTACCCAAACACCATCCGTTAGGGGACACGCTAAAGCTGTCTCGAGGCTGAGGGTAGATCTCACGGTGTGGACTATGAGGGAGAAACGTGAGAGGTGAAAATGAGGCATCAAATACCCTAAGAACCTCCCACTGAATGTTCTACCTAGGGGTTTATTAACCTAGACAATTCGGCTACTGATTATGATCTAAGTCATTTAAAAAGTTTGTTCAAAAACAACTTTTGTCTTTGAAATAAAAAAAAAACAAATCCAAGTAGTCACATTAAACTCTTTAATGGACTGGCCTTAGTTTGCATGCATGCATCAAATCTATCTAAATTACCTTTCCAGGTAGGTTCCCAGGTAAGGGTGTTCCATTGCCATCATCTTAAATACCCCAGCCTAGATAGAACCCGCCTTTGACAAAAGGTCTACTACAGATAGACTTGCTACATATTAATCTTTTACTAATTATTTTAGTTATAAAATAAACAACTAAAACACTCATCCCACATAACGAAGTATTTATAACGATTATAAATATAACGTTAAAAAATAAAACATACATAAATATAACCCTTATATTATATGATGCATGAGCATGCATTTATGTAAATTAAAACATGCTTCTCTAAATAATAAGACTTATAATAAAGAGAATATGCATGACCTAAGGTGGGATTTATCTTTATGTGCATACCATATGACATATTAAAAACATACATCGCATGTAATAAATAAAGGATTAATGCACCGGGATGAGCCTTTACAAAACCGAAATGAAATAACCCTATATGTTACATTTTTCATCGAGCAAATAGGTTCATAGGCAAACCGGGTCTTGAACCACCAGGAGGACTCCATCGTGTAGTAAATGCCATAGGTAGACGATCGTCCAGCGCGAACTAGACAATAGAAGCAAAATTAAACGATCGTGTAGATGACAACGAGGCAAGGAAGCCTAATCGTCTATGCGATCGCTCAACACGGTGACAGGTAAATGATTTACCTTGCGTTACTAAGTGATCATTTAGTCAGTTACTAAGCGATGAAGCTTGCTGACCAAAACGATCATCTATGCAATCACTTAATGCGGCGTCAGGTAAACGATTTACCTTGCGTTACTAAGCGATCATTTAGTCAGTTACTAAGCGATGAAGCTTGCTGACCAAAACGATTGTCTATGCGATCACTTAACATGCATTCAGGTAAACGATTTACCTTGCGTTACTGAGATCGTTTAGTCAGTTACTAAGCGATTAAGCTTTGCTGACCAAAACGATCGTCTGGTGCGCATGCGCGTTAAGCGATACACGAGCATCACATCGTCTACACGACCCAATACTCAGTGATCGCGTAACTGATCTTCGACACAATGGAGGAAGAGAGACTGTACACAACAATGAAGCAAGTGGGAGATGCGGTCGTCTATCGCATAGACAATATGCTTGATCATTTAGGTAAAGTATACGACCGTGTAGTAAAAGTAAGCGATCGTCTAAACGATTGTGTAGGAAAAGGTAAACGATTGTCTAAATGATCGTGTAGGAAAAAGGGTAAGCGATCGTTCGAACAATCGCATAGGAAAAACTAAACGATCATCTATACGATCGTTTAGTAAATACTGGAGCTAAATGGTCACTTAGGAAAAAGTTAAACGATCATTTAGATATTAGCGTGCGACGATATAATCGGTATGCAATCGCTTAACAATATCGTATATGTAAGCGATCGTGCAGTCCCTATCGTATAAGCACTTATTTTCTAAACGATGACACTATCTTTTTCACAATAGCCGCGCACACCGAGATCAACACACCGTCTGCTATTTATAATGCATTCATACGTTATTTAGAATGAAGAAGCGCCTTCCTATTTCCTTTATAATCGTCCAATAAATGTGATCTTATCACATTCATAACTTATAAATTAATATCATATATTAATTATAATATTTTTCCTCTACTAGATATAAATCATATTTATATCCAATTTCCTCCAAATTAATGTATCTCATACATAAAGTTAAATGTATCATATTTAATTAACTCGTTCAATTATATCATATATAATCGAACTCCCTCTTGTCAATTTGAACATTTCAAATTGACCCAAAAACTGACTCTCAACTTGTATCCAAGCTACCAAGGGGATTTTATGGACCTATGGCTCGAAGCTCCAACGGTACGTGAATAGCTGACTAAACTCTTTAGTCACGATATCCACCATCTGTTAACTGTCAGACTTTCCACTAAAGATCGACAGTTGAACTCTTCTTGCCATAGATATATTTTTATGTCCATTGAATATAACCAATCATTAGTACGATGACCCTTCACAGATGCTTGTAATTACAGCAGGCCAATTTACCGTTTTGCCCCTGTAATTACATCTTCCTCCTTAAGTACCACTGATCCTTCTAATGAACAATACAACATAGTCCTACTATGTGTGAACACCTCTCGAGCCATGAAAAAGTGTGTGGCGCTACATCATTCAAGCCCTAGAATCAGCCCTTAAGGGACCTATCTATCTACTTACCCCTGCTTCGGGGAATGAGTGAATTCCATCTTGTGAAGCTGAGTTCCCAGCTCCCAAATTAGATGAATCCCCAAAATGGTAGGTTAGAGTCGGCGTTCTAGACACTCGCACCCATGTAAATCAAAGAACCACCCTCAATGGCAGGAGTTCCCAACTCACTCAGGATCGAGGTCATGTTACCTATGGTCATCTTAGTGAAGTGAAGTCTCAGTTATGAACGGTGTTATATAACGAGACGTTAACACTTTGTATAGGATGCCCCCGCTCGCATGTCCCCTTTACGAATGATCAGGATCAGACCATCTATGACAAGTCACAACACTTCTGACCATTCCACAAAGTGGGCTGCATCCATAGCATTACCAGGATAAGGTTTCCCTCTTATATCCATATGCTACAGACCATTTTGGTTATCACTCAAGACATGATCCACTCGTATGTCACCACATACATGCTTAAGTTACATACAGATAACCAGGGATATTAAGTTTATTAGTTTGTGGTAAAATCTAAATGTGCAAAGTCAAGTAGTAAAGTAAATATCATTTATATTATACATCACAAGTGTTCGTACAAAGTTGTTTACAAACTACTGGACACGAGACTTTAGGGCACAAACCCCAATATCTACTTGTTCAAAGATTCTAGGTTTAACTTCCAAAATATATAACTCAAACCCCAGACCTTATCTTGCAAATATTCCTTCTAAACTTACTTGAAATGGTGATAACAATATTACCTTATATTTTCAGCTTGAAATTCCAAGTGATTTGGCCTAGATCTAAGATTCTTCGTTAAGTGCCCGAAAATGCCTGAAAACGAACCTTCCTCTCTTCCTTCCTTCGCCGGCCTTCTTTCCGGCAAGAAATCCCTTCCAAAGGCTCGATTTCAGGAACTAGACCACAAAGCTTCCCAACAGTACCAAGATCAATTGATTTGCTCGAAGGAATTGTTCAAAACAAGCTCTTGAAGTTCTCTTCCCTTTTTATACTACCACACAACCCTTTTGCATGAAATCTCCTTATGCCACCTCACCACTAGTGGAGATTAAAGGTCCAGATTAGGCCATCTGTTCGGATAACTAAAAGAAAAGTTTAAGGCTAAACGTTTAGAGAAAACTTGATCCTCGATGGAAAAAGGTCATTACTCGATGGAAATTTCAACGGTTCTTTACTGAATACTTGATGGGAAGAACTCGATGCTCAATGGGATATTCGGTGCTCGATGGCTTTCTTGATGCACGATCCTTCTTCGATCACTCATACTCAACGCTCAACCCTTCCTCGTGAAGGAACTCCGTTTATAGAGAACCTTTGACTAGAAGCGGATCGTCCAAATCCTATTGTGAATGAACTCATACATTTACAGTTATACAGAACAGATTATGCATCAATCTTAAATTACAGCATGCTTTCGAAATAAAAACAAAAGTTGAGAGATTACCTTTGAAGAACCCTTCTTCAAGTTAATCCCTCGATCGTTCACGAACACATTGAACAACACGATCTCCCTCGAACAACAACATGCATTTATTTAATTATAACAAATATGCACATACAAGATTTATTTAATTCTCCCTTGAACAACATGATCTCCCTCGAACAACAACAAGGATTTTAAACTAAATGGCATAATATATGCACATACAAGATTTATTTAATTATAACATACATCTAATGCATAAATAATTAAACATGGACTGATATGGTTTTAGTTTTGGCAAAAAAAGCAAACAAAAGCCTAACTATTACAAAAACATCTGCAACACTGCTCGAATCGCTCCAAACTGCTTGAACCGAACCCGAACTATCTGAACCGGACCAGTAGAGTCTAAAGCAGACCAGCCAAAACCCATTTGAGGCTGTACCGGACCAAACCTCAAGAGAACCGGTCGAACTGACAACTCTTGCTCATGTTCAAAATCTCGCTAATTCTCATCGTTTAGCAATGATGACCATCGTCGTGCATTTGCCTGATCGTTTAGTGTTTGCATGATCATATAGCAACCAACGCATATTGCTTAACAAAGCTATACGATCGTGTAATGTTTCCCTTCTATCGTATAGTGTCATTGTCTAGCGCTAGAGGACGTTACACGATCACTTAGTGTCCAACACTACATTGTTTAGCACCAAACATTTACTACACGATTGCTTAGTGCCAGCGTCGAGCGTTGCATCTTAATCGTTTAGTGCGCACACAAGGTAAACGATCGCTTAGTGCTATCGCATAGCTCTCGACGCATCGCCCAGTTGCCGTGCATAGGTAAACGATCGCATAGTGCTATCGCTTAGCATCTCAACGCATCGTTTAGCTCCTGATCAAAGGTATATGATCATGGTAAGCGATCGTGCAATGGAATCGTATAGCTCTTCACCACATTGCTTAGCTTACACCCGAAGCTACAACGATCATGTAGTGCTATTGTATAGCAATACAACGCATCACTTAGCTCCAACAGGTACACGATCAGTTAGCGCATAATACCTTAACAATCAACGCTCGAAGCTACACGATCGTTTAGCTTTTCTTCATATCGTCTAACGCATGAAGCTAAACGATCGTTTAGCTACTGAAGCTCAGCAACGATATGAACAGAGGTTGATTTTCTGGAATCTGCAACTCAGTCTCTTCGCTTGTTTCTTTGAATTACAACTTAATTTCAATTCTAATGACTCTAAATAAATTACAGACTCTTGGGAAGACATATAAGCTCATCAAGAAAGAACTAATACAAATTTAAATGAGAAGTTAAAGAGAAATTAAAGGCCAAAACTCAAAAAATCATATCAATACAACAGTTTCATATTTTCATATAAAACACCCCCCAAACCAAAATTAATTCGAATTGAATGCTTATATGATGCTCTGATACCAATTGTTAGATTGATAGCAGCATGCAGCGGAAGCGACGAGGATCGATAAGTATTCTAATTGATTAATTTTGGCAGAAGCGAAACATGCTCGAACAGAGAATGGGTTTCAAGACATACCTTTGAAGAAGCATTGAAATTTCGATTTCTAGCTGCTAAATCCTCCAAATCTTTGTGCAGACCATCACAAGATCTTCCCTACTATTCTCTTGGTGCTCTAGATTGAGTTGTGGAACTCAAAATAAGCTACAATCAAAGGGAATTTGGAGAATGCTTACTGCAACAACCCAAAATGAAGAACACCTTCTTCTACTCGAATTTTTCAGAAAACCTCATTTAGTTGCAACCCTCCAAAATCACTCCAATCTCTTCAATATATTGTAGACTATCATGTAAAGAGATTTGCTGCATGGGATGCAGCTCATGCTTGGAGTAATTGAAGGTTGAAGATAATGGGTTCTTAAATATTTAACCCCATTACTTTGTTAAACGCAATCAATAAACATAATTAGAAAGGGAAAGTAAGGTGCGGGTTTTACAGTTTTCAACTAATATAAGCTTTTTTTATGATATAGGGTCCATCCCATTTAGGTGTGAACTTATTTCTTATATGTCTCATCGTGATGATTAGTCTTAATGATCATAGGGGTGGAAACGGTTCAGTTCGGTTCGGTTTGGTGGTCAACCGAACTGAACTAATTTTTTTAAAATGTGAAACCGAACCACATATGCAGTTTGGTTTGGTTTCAAATTTGGTTTTGATATTTAAAAAAAAATCCATGTTATATTCTTTTTTTAATTAAAAAAGGGTTCGGTTTGGTTCGATTTTAAATTCGATTTTTTTCTTTAAATTAAAAGTGGTTCGGTTTTACTCTTTTTTTTAAATATATATTAGTTAAAAATGGTTCGGTTCGGTTTCAAATTCGATTTTCGAAAGTGAAACCAAACCAAACCGAATTAATTCGGTTTCAAAATTTCTTCAAAGCGAATCGAACCACATTTTTCGGTTTCACTGAGTTTTTGGTTCGTTTCGATTCGATTTTTAGAAACGGTTCGGTTTTTGCGGTTTGAATGACCACCCCTAATGATCAATGCTTTACATGCTTATCAAAGGCTTTAGACATACGTGTTTGGTAACAATGGAACGCCTATTAAGCATCTAATTGTTTTTTTTGTCAAGTACTTCTAACTCTTGAAGACGCAACTTGGTGTTGTCTTCTATAGCCAATCCCTCTTGAACTACCATTCTTAGTAATGAAAATTTTCTTTCTAATGGGAGGACAACCTCTACTCCATAAACAAGAGAATATGGCATTAATCCTGTAGGAATACGATGAATCGTTCGATAAGCCCATAGCGTTTCACCAATTTTCTTTTGCCAATCTTTCTTTGATTTGGAGATAATTTTCTTCGATAGGTTGAACAACATTTTGTTGAATGCTTCTGCTAATCCATTTGCAATGGCGTTGTACATGGACAACTTGTATTGCTTGAACTTGACTTTTGAAGAAACTGAATTCTCGAAGCAGAAGCATATGAACACCTCGTGTCTTAGAAGTTCGTTTTTACAGAACTCAATAAAATAGAGGACAGAAACAGGATAAACATTTAAGACCCTAAGCATGTTTTTTTATAGAAATTCAGAGAAGAAGGGAGATTGAGTACTAACCCTTGAAGAAACACTTCTCAACGATCACACAAACAAGATTTCATTTGCTTCTCTCAAACTCAGCAACACAGCAAGAACTCAAACAGAGTAACGAGGACTCCACCATAAAGCTACCTTGTTATTCTCAAGTTGAGAACCACAAAGAGTTTGGTGGGCTTCTGTGTTTAATTTTGTGAAGGGGCAAAGAGAAATCTAGAGAAAATTTTGCAGATGAGGAAGATGAAGAGATAATTTAGAGAGCACTATTCTGCAGGGAGATCACTCACATATACAATTTTCCTCTTCCTTAGGCCTTTTGAGAGGGATGAGGGAGTTTTCAAAATAACTCCCTCCCTCATTTGAAAACAACTCCCAAGGGAGTAAATTTTCAAATTTCAAAAATTAAATTTTAATATATTAACTAATTTAATATATGTCAAAATTAAACCATATGTTATATCACATATAACAAATAACCTATAGTTTATATTGTATCACATATAATATAACCTATAATTTATTATTCTCTCATATAACCTATAGTATTAATATGAATCATATTCATATAAATAATATTTGAATCATATTCAAATATTAATTTCTCTCAAGTAATTTTTATATTATAATGTATCAACATACACTATATTAATTGTATCTCATACAATTAATTTTCTTTAATTAATTTGAACAATTCTAATTAATTCAAAATTATTTTGATTTTCATTAATCCTTATTGAGCTAAAAATGGACCTTATAGACCTATAAATTGAAGCTACAATAATACGAGATTAATCAATTAAACTCTTTAATTAAATTAATCAACCTTCATTAACTGTCGGTCACTCCACTAAAGACCGAGAACTGCACTCTTCGCACTGTAGATATATTTCTGTGTCCATTGGATATAACCAATCAACAGTTCGTTGATCCTTCACAAATTGTTCATAAGTATAGTTGGGTCAAAACTACTATTTTACCCTTGTAGTTACATCTAACTCCTTAAATACCACATATCCCTCTAATAAACAATTAGTCATAGTCCAATTATAACTGGACCCTTCTGGCTAGTGAAAGGATGAGGCGCCTCATTGTTCAAGACTCGGAATCAATCTTTAAGGGAGCAATTTATCTACTTATCCTAACAACGGGAAGGAGTGAAATCCTTCTTGTTTATTTTTGTTTCCAACTCTTCACTCGAACAAATCTCCAAAATGGTAGGCATATTGAATCGACGAACTACTCTCACCCATGTAGATCAAAGGGCCGCCCTCATAGGCAAGAGTTCACATCTCACTCAGGATTAAGGTCAAGTCACCTATGGTCATCCTAGTGAAATGTAGGTCTCTTCTAGTAATGCCGGTATAAAGAGAGACTTCATTTCGTGGTCTAGTCTTATACAAACTCTTTGTATAGGATACCCCCACTCACATGTCTCCACATGAATGATGAAGATCATATCATTTGTAATACTTTACAACATTCATAATAATTACAAAGCAAGTTGTATCTATAGTGTCACTAGGATAAGGTACCCAGCCTTATCCATCTACTATAAACCATTCAGGTTATGACTTAAATATGATTCACTTATATGTCACCACATATATGTTTAAGCTTCATCAAATTACCTTGGATCTTAGTTTATTGGTTTTTGGTTAATGCAACTAAATGTCAAATAAAATAACAACTCATTTTATTAAATAAATAACCTGTTTGTACAAATGATTTACAAACTATGAAACCACGAGATTTAGGGAATCAAACCCAACAAATTTTTCACGTAATTTGTCTATCAAGCTATTGAAAAAATTATCTTCATTATCTATCACAATTCGATGAAGAATACTGTACCGGTAGATGATGTGATTTTGAATGAAGTATGCTACATTTTCTTTCTTGGTTTCTTTTAGTGCGATAGTTTCAGCCCAACTTGAAAAATAATCTGTCGCTGCAAGGATCTAATAAGAATGTCCTGCTAATGACTTAGGTATTATGGGACCAATAAGATTAAGTCTCCAAGCTTCAAAAGGCCATGAAGCAACAACTAGATGCAGAGGTTTATGCGATTGATGATGATGTTTGCATAACATTGACAAGCTTCACACTTCTTTGCATATTCCATCGAATCTTGAATCATATTGGGCCAATAGTAACCCATTTTCTTAGTTGGAACTAGAGCTTTTGCAGATTGATGTGTACCACAAACACTGGAATGTACCTCTTTTAAGGCCTTCATTGATTCCCCTTTCTCAAGACATATGAGAAAGAGCCCTTCAAGGGAGTGGCAATATAAAGTCTCTTTGTAGTAAATGAAGCGAGCAAATCTCCTTCGTACCTCAGTTTTACGAAGGAGGTCTGTTGGAAGCTTTCCATGTTCAATGTAGTCTATTAATGGGTTGACATCAATCTTCTTCATTGATTAAGTAGACTGATATTACATTCATTTTTTTACATTCAGTTTCGATTGGCAGTATAATTCACATTTGACAAAGTGATATATTTAGAGTTACATCATCTAGAACTGTTAGGGCAATAGTCAGGTTTGCCAGTGCATATGCCTTCTTATTTTCTAACCTCAGGACATGTTCCATCATTACGCTATCAAAACTTTTCCAGCAATTATCTTACATAAATGAATTGGCGATTTGGATTTGATGATTTTTCTTTTTTCTTTTTTTTTTTTTCTATCTTTGCTTTTTTTTTTTTTTTTTTTTTTTGTAGAGTTTTCTGATGCCAATGTGAACTTATATATAAAAGTATTCTGAACGTGCGAGATTGTTAATGCTTCACAATTGCATTTTTGTTTAAAGTTTTGTACACACTATATTCTTCAAAGCTTTTGTGTTTGCTTTCCTTTCTGTGTGAAATGGGATGAAGTATCTTCCCAGTTTAGTATTGCTATAGCTTTTTATATATGTATGTATGAATGATAATCAATATTATTTTTTTAATAATTGTTTAAAATTATATAATAATTTTTACGTTTGAATTTATATTTTGTTTGGTCTAAATTATTTGTTAGGTAGGAGAGAATTAGTTTCAATAAAAAAAATATATAATTAAAAAGAAGGTTGAGTTACAATTTTAGTCATTTCTTTGAGGATTGCATGTTATATATGGTCCATAAATTTTTAAAATACAATTCTTAAAAAAAAAATCAACACTACAAATTTAGTCTCTAAACTTTTAGATTTTTACTTGATATAAATTTGAAAATTTAGAGTTCGACTAGAACATAAAACTTAAATATATATCTAATAGAGATCAATTAATTATAATAAATTCTGAATTTGTTAAGGACCTATTATAGACAAAATTAAGAGTTTAGAAACTTATTAAATACTTTTAAAAGTTTAAAAACAAAATAGACATAAACTCTAAAGTTTAATAAGCTAAATTTGTAATTTAACTAAAAAACAGTATAGTACTATTTTTATAGATTTTTTTCCTGGCTTGATTTTGAAATATTTTTAATATTTTATCTATTCCACATCTTTTTCGACTATAAAAAAATATCAAATAATTGACAGAAACAGAAAGAGAGGGATTCGAACCCTCGATATAAAAAAATCGTATAACGGAATAGCAACTTGACGCTTTAGTCCACACAACCATCTCTCTAAATTGCAAAAGAATAATTACTATGATACAATATATATATATAAAAAAAAAAAAAAAAAAATTCAAAATGAAGGCTTGAAAAAAACCCATACTTTATCAAGCTAATCAATTTGTAAAAATCAAGATATAGAATGTGGTTGTGTGGAGAAATATACTAGGTATATAAAAGAAATGATAAAATAAAATAACTTTAAATAACTTTTTTAAGTGCAACATGTGAAAATACAGGAGCATGTGAAAAGAAAAATATCTGTATACTTCTATATTTCTATATTTCTATATTTCAATATATATAATAGATAAATATAAGAGCACCTAAAAATAGATACATAAAAACCTAACTTCTCACAAAAACTAGCCTACAAATACTTTATGTCACTTGAGCTATAACATTAAAATTTTAAAATGTATGAAGAGACTATATGAGATTAAATTTTTTAAATTGATTTTACTATATTCATGGTGGTTTATCAAAAAAAAAAAAAAGTGGTTAATATTTTTTTCAAGTACTTTTAATCCCTTCAAAATCAATCTAAAAGTATCTTAAATTATGAACCAATTTTAAAGGACCTAAATAACATGAACTATTATAAAAATATAATATCACATTAACATTTATTAATCATATTAGAATCAATTTTATTAGATCATATTGTATTTCAAAAAAAAATTAAACACCCGTTTAGATTGACTTGAGAAAAATTATTTTTAAAAAAAATCATTTTTATTTAAATATTTTTGATAAAAATTGATTAAAATACACATGAAAAACTATTTTGAATGATTATCAAACACTCTAATATCTTCCAAAATGACTTATTTTTTAAATTAAACACTTAAATATCTAAGGATCAAATTTAAAAACAATGGATTAAATGAAAA
The DNA here is from genome assembly GCF_009727055.1 of Benincasa hispida. NCBI lineage: Eukaryota > Viridiplantae > Streptophyta > Magnoliopsida > Cucurbitales > Cucurbitaceae > Benincasa > Benincasa hispida. Next base: position 16,650,311 of record NC_052354.1, read on the forward strand.
CATAGTTGTATTCCATATTTTCAGATGTGTGTTTGGTAGCAAATTTAGAAATTTGATTAGTAATTTAAACAATTGTCTAAAATGTGTTTGATACTATATTTATATATATCATAAAACTAGTTGTAATTACCCACTAAATATTAATTGACAATAAAATATTATTAATTTATTAATGAACATGTTTTATAAAGAAATTTGTTTAATTATTATTTTGTAATATCTAATTTATAATACATTACATAATACATATTTTATTTTTTAAAAAATAAAATTAGTTTATAATATGACATATTTATAAATGTTTTTAGTTTTTATTTAATATAATATGCATTTTAATATTTTAAATTCAAAATTTAGATACAATGAAAACATATTTTCAGAATCTAAAAACATTTTTAAAAATTAGAATCTAAATTGTCTATCATATATATTTGTTGAATTTAGTGAATCTAAAAATATAAAACAAATCTAAATTATCAATTAAATAAACCCTAAATTTCTCAAAGATCAAAAGGTCAATCCCTATTACCTACATTTAATCTATGATACAATTATAAAGGCTAGTCTTCTCCAAAATAAAATAAAATAATAAAAATGAAGGCTAGTGGTCAATATGAGTAATTATGCTTATTTACTTTTGAAAAAAAAAAAAAATTAGAGGTTTGAGTCTTTCATCTCACATAAAAGTCGATGAATTTTTATAGATTAATTTCAAGTTTAATTCCTAAACTTTGGAGTTTATATCCATTTGATCTTGAAATTTTAAAAATACTTAGCAAGTCTATGAGTTTTCAATTTTGTGTCTAATAGATCCCTAATAAATTAATTTTTTAAAAAAATCAATTGATATAAATTTGGATTCTCTATCTAATGTAATCCTAAATTTTTAATTTTGTGTCTAATAGATTTGTGATATTTTTTCTTTTATATATATATATAAATATCAAAATTTAAGGTTTAAATTTGTTATTTTAAAAGTTCATAAGATATAAATTTCAAATTTTAGGGATTAAAATTTGCAATTCAACCCAAAAAAAAAAAAAGAAAGGTTTAGTATTAATTCTCTCAAAACAATCCCAAATAAAATGCCTAAAGCATTGAAGTGAAGTGATCTTACTTTCTGCTTCAGTGGAGAAAACGACATGTTGACTGTGGCTGTACTGTAAAATCACGAAGCGGAGTCGACAAATTGGTTTGATTAGAAACATATTGTTGTTTTTAAAATTATTTAGAGAAGTTTTTGAAACGAATTTAGAAAAATATTGTAGATTTTTTTTAATTCAGTATGTCGAGTTTTACAAAACAGTTTCCCATTTTATTAATTTTTCATTTTCTTCCTTTTCCATTTTAACTTCTTCCCATTTTATTATTTTTTCATTTCCTCCCTTTTCCATTTTATTATTTTAATATTCGACCTCCCTTTTCCATTTTATTATTTTAATATTGGACCTCCCTTTTCCATTTTATTATTTTAATATTCGACCTCCCTTTTCCATTTTATTATTTATTATATTCGACCCCACTTTGTTATTATTTTCAACCACCATTTTCTTAACCTCGAAGAAATATCATAGAAAATAATATCTCATTCATGTTTCCTTCCATAATTTAAAAATAATAAAATGTAAACTAACACATTCATATTAATATAATTATTATCTCATTTATTTAAAAATAATTAAAAAAAATCAGTGCGTCCCACAAGGTAGACGTTTTCGATTTCGAGCTGGTTATCATCGTCGACTTCAAACTTGAGAATGCTCTGGTTCCTCTTGATGTTGCTCTGGTACTTCTGCAGGCGCTTCATAATATAAATATTCATTATGTTTTTCACAGTCGCGACCATGTCCATGCGTGTATGAAGACAATGGACCAGTCTCTAAATCATAATATTCTGTACCAAATGTTGACATCATCATCATTGGACTAACATAATCCGTTTGGCTCTGCATTTGCATCATAGGGGGAAATTCTTCCACCTTATGGGCGATCTCATCAAACTTATCATCTTCTTCTCGAACAGGTCATCTACGTTTAGGAACTGGTGGAGGAACAATAGGTACATCATACATATAATGTATCTCCTCTATATAGCTCTTGTTGTGACTACATATAGCAAGAACCTGGTTCGGATCTTTTGCAACATCACAGAGTCTACTGTTATTCGATCTCTTGAATTATAAAACAATTAGACAATATTTAAAACAAATTTAAATTAAAAATAATTAGATAGCATTTATTTTATGTACCAGATGACCCACAGCTGCTCCCATACGAGTAACGCACCTTGTAATATTATTTACCAGTTGATGTAGTTTTGAGTGACATCCCTATCAAACTACCCAATAGAAACCCCCATTGCAATAAACTGCACCATAGTGCCCATTGCACTACCAAATGTGCAACTTTTTAGAACCAATCTCCTATTCTTAAGTCAATCTCATGTAGTAGGGGTTCAATATTACTAGGGGATGAGACATCCTACTGCAAACCGAATTGTCTCATTACCCTATCAGGAAATACCACTCACCAATGTGAAAACATATGAGAGGACTTATCGTCCATATATTTTGACCGCTTGTATAGAAATTGGGCAAAGTGTCCATAACAACTTTGTAAGGCTTCCAAATAATCTGAAACACAAAATATTATATTGAAAAATATTACAGACAAATACAATAAAAATTTGTATAAAAAATTCTATTTGGTTCAGTACAAATGTACCTAATCAGATTGAGCAGATGAAATATGTATTATATTGGTTGAATGTGTGGCTGTCCTAGTCACAAAAAATTTGTCTCTCACCTAAATTTTTGAATTAATAATTTAGATTCTGAATTAACAAAAGTAGTCATATAAAAATTAAATTGAATTAAGATAACATACTGAGAACTGTAGGCTCGTCCAACTAGCTGAGCGTCATTTACATGTTGAAGCTGTGGAGCCATTGTTGGAAATCGTTCCCAAGCCCATAATTGTAAGAGTGTCAGAGACCCAACCATCTCACGAACTTCAGGTTTTGTTGCTTTGCACAATTGTCTATACAATCATGCCAAACATGCTCCACCCCAAGAATTTTGTCTTGCATCATAGAGGTTAGCTAACAGTGGCAGGAACATGACTTGATTTGTCAGAAAACATTTCACCCATCATTTGTAGTATATATGCTCATGTATATCTCATGACGATTTCCTCGTCTGCATCATTGGCGAGCTCACGGAATTGTATCCCTAACCATATCGAACTTAACCTCGATCCTTTAATGTTTATCGACAGGTGGGGTCACACCGAGGTACAGTTGACAAATTTGTAACCAGTCGTTATACATCACTTCGGAGACTGACTCACTGTCAACAGGTAACCTAAATAACACTTCTATGTCTTATAGAGTGATAGTGCACTCTCCAATGGACATATGAAATGTATGCGTCTCAGGTCTCCATCTCTTGACCAATGCTGGATGCTAATCCAGCTGAATGAATCCCAATCTGGCAACTCCATAAAATACAGACGTACGAAGTAATGGTAGTATTCGAGGGTAGAGTGGGATAGTATGTTGAACAACTGCCTCTAGACATCTACAAGATATTTCGCCATTGATATGATCTTTCCATACAACTGATGATTGATGAATCGATTGGTCGTGTAAAACATCAGGATCAATAGTCCTAGATTTAAAGCCATGATCTAAAAGAAAAAAATTCTTTTTATTTCTCAAGTAAATAATGTACAACTTAATTAAAAATAAACAATGTACAACTTAATTAAAGAAGTACAACTTAATAAATTATAATAAAAAAATTAACTATACAATACAATTATTATTTACAAGATAAAAATATTAATAATAAAAATCTCTAACTGTCTAGAGTCTGTCTTAGTAATGAAGACACTTCCTTCGATTATGACCTAATTGATTACAAAACCCACATTGTAGTCGCGTTTGGTTATGTCCAATCCATCTCATTATGGTATCGTGAACTTTTTGGTCTACGAGGTTTCTTCAACAACGATGGGTCAACATGTAAGACAGACATATTAAGATGCGTGATCCAATAATCTTCATGCTATACATAGTGGTTGGTCATACTCAACTCTATCAACACCATCAATCACATTGCCATTTGTAAACAATATGAATCTCAAATATTTGTCTGTCACTTTCTAAAAGAAAAAAAATGCAACAACTCATTACTAATTATCAAACTCAAATAAAAATAACAAACAAAAATATTTAAAAATCTATTAAAACAATTAAAAAAAATACTAAAAAAATATTAGAAAAATATTAAAACTTTTTATAATAAAAACTTTAAACTTCAAATTAATACTACCCTTTGTATAACAAAAAAAACCTTTAAACATCTAACTCATTTTAATATTTTTGTATTAAACCATAAACTAAACTTCCTTATTAAAAAAAAATCACTAAAAAAATTAATAAACTTTTTAAAACTATTTTTTCAAAGTTATTACTAAAAAAAATGTCATAAGAAATATGTTAATAAGCGCATTTTAATATTTTTGGATTAAACCATAAACTAAAGTTTTTTATTAAAAAATTACTGAAAAAATTATATCATAAGAAATATGTTAAAAAACTTATTAATATTTTTGTATTAAATCATAAACTAATTTTTTTATTATTAAAAAAGCACCTAAACATCTAAAAACTATTTTTTCAAAGTTAGTACTAAAAACTTCTTATTAAAAAATCACTGAAAAAATTACAACTTTTAAAACTATTTTTTCAAAGTTAGAACTAAAAAAATCAAATATCATAAGAAATATGTTAAAAAACTTATTAATATTTTTGTATTAAACCATAAACTAAACATTTTTTTTAATTAAAAAAGCACTGAAAAAATTACTAAACATTTAAAAACTATTTTTTCAAAGTTAGTACTAAAAACAATAAAATATCATAAGAAATATGTTAAGAAAATCACAATAATTTTGTGTTAAATTATAAACTAAACTTTCTTATTAAAAAATTACTAAAAAAATTACTAAACCTTTTTAAACTATTTTTCAAAATTAGTACTAAAAAAGTTTAATATCATAAGAAATATGTTAAAAAAATCACATGTATTAAACTATAAACTAAACTTTCTTATTAAAAGATCACTGAAAAAATTACTAAACTTTTTAGAGCTATTTTTTCAAAGTTAATGCTAAAAAAATCAAATATCATAATGAATATGTTAAAAAAATCACAATAGTTTTGTATTAAACTATAAACTAAATTTTTGTATTAAACTAAAAATGCTAAAACAAACTATTAGTAAAAAAAATCAAATAGTATAAAAAAATATAAAAACTCATTAAATCAGTAACTTTTTTATTATTAAAAACAAACAAAATGCTAAAGTTTTTCACTAAAAAAAAAATAATAAAAAATAGTATATCATATAAAAAAACAAATAAACAAGATTACGTCTTTTTCTATTAAAAAAAACAACAAACAAAAAATATAGAGAAAACTATAATACAATATAATGCCTACTAACATTATTATATCAATATTATAGATTTAATATCTTTAAAGACAACAATAATTTTTTATATATTTAAAATACAAAAGAAAACATTAACATTGTAGATCTAACATAATATAAATTTTTTTTTAAAAAAAACTACTAAAATTAGTATATCAATATTAGTGAATTCAGACTATTAAAAAACTATTATTCAATTGAGACTAACATGGTAGATCTAAAATATTAACATGGTAGATTAACATAAATATGTAGATCTATAATACAAAAAACTAGTAATAAATAAAAGATAAACATGTAGATCTAAAAATTGTTAACATCAATATATAAGTAATTAAAATAATATATTTAGCATAAACAAATATTAAAAACAAAAAACTAGTAATAAATAGAAGTTAAAATCACAAATTCAATAGTAGGTATTCTTTTTTTTTTCATAGTGACAACGTTCACATTTTTTTTTATTTGTTGTCCGACAACAACAACTATAAAAAAAAAATGTTAGAACCTATAACTTATATTTTTAATTAAAAAAATAGTGATTTAGTGAGTTATAATCGAACGTGTACCTTTTTCTTGAATATTTGTTTCTCGAATAACAATAAAAACTATGAAAAAAATAATAATATAAGAATAAAAAGAACATTTATAATTATTTAAAAAAAAAAACAGAAATCTCTAGTAAAACAAAATAATAAAGGGGAATTGTTATAAATAAGAAAAAAAAAACAATAATATCTACACTTTATAGCAAAAACAAATTCCAGTTTTTCTTTTTTTAAAATTACCAAAATTACCCTTCTTCCTCGCCGATTTTCCTTTTTTTGAATTTTCATTTGCCGCGCTCTCTCGCTAAACTCTGTTTCCTCGTCGATGTCGTGATTTTCCTCCTTGCCATTCTCAAATTACAAACACTGTATTGATGTTCTTATCTGCTTATTCTCCTTATCGACCCCATGATTTTTCTTCTCGTCGATTTTCCTTTTCTTCAAATTTGATTTGCTGCACTCACTAAACTCTATTCTTCTTTCTTCCTCGTCGAACGCATTGTTCTCCTTCCTTGCTGAACACTGTTTTTCTTTCTTCCTCGTCGAACACCATGATCTTCTTCCTCATCGATCTTCTTCATCGAAATTCTTCCTCGACCACGGTACGATTTTTTTCTTTTATTTTTTTTGTGTTTGTAAGTGTACGTTTCTTCATCGAATTCGTTTACAGTACTAATGGGGTTTTTTTTTTATCTGCGTTGCATTTATGTGATAAATGTTCGTGGAGGAATTGTTGATGGATGTTTCGGGATAGAATTCTCGTTTTAAGGCTTTCTTTAAATTTTACAAAGTTAAACGATCAGATAGCTTTTGTTATGCGATCATGTAGAGTTTACTACACAATCGTATAACATTTACTAAACAATCGTATAGCTAATGCTACATGATCGTGTAGAGTTTTTTACACGATCGTGTGTCGTTGGCTGTATGATCGCTTATGCACTCGCTTGCTAGATGATGCACGGTATTGGATACTTGACGCATCCTTGCGTGCTAAACGATCGTGTAGCACCGTCCATCTATGGCTTCTTTCCCGCTGATAAATAGTTTTTGGTGTGGCTATGTATTGATGTGAACATTTCTCTACCACTGATAGACAATGATACACATATATCACTATCTATAAGTTATACAAAGTGATAGAGTTTTATCACTTTCTATCTGTGATAGATAGTGATATAGTTCTATCACTGTCTATCACTGATAGAAAGTGATAGAACTCTATCGTTCTCTATAACAGTGATTAAGCTCTATCACTAGTGATATACCGTGTTTGATATATTGTGATTGAGCTCTATCATTGTCTATCACTGATAGACAGTGATAGAACTATATACATATTAACATTTTTCTTATACAATCTTCTTTTCCTTTTATTGCAGTAAATTGATACCATGGTTAATATTCATGTAGTTGTTTTTTTATTGTGGACAGTGAACTCATTACAATTCTTATGAGAAATATAGTGTTGTTGGAGTTTTTGTTGATGATATGATAGACTTCAATGGTTTAGTGAGTTTGATATTAAGTGAAATTCAGTTGGATCTTTCAATAGATTTATCAGTATTATTGGATTTTAGTCAAACTAATATTCAATTTGTATTTCAAATAAAACAAGATAAGGATATCAGTTGGTATTTGTCTTTGGCTAAAGATTTTAGGTTTATCTCTACTGATCACTCTCTTCCTAGAGATATTGTTCATAAGGCTCGTACTAAGCTTGGTGTTAATATTAGTTATCAAAAAACTTGGAGGGCAAAAAAACATATATTAAGATCATTAAATGGTGATGCAGCTGAATCATATAGCTTGATTCCATCGTTTTTTGAAAGGTTGAAAGAAATGAATCCATGTATTATTTCAAATGAAGTATTCTTCTTATAAATTTTTATATCACTGTGTATTGTAGATGGACTGTGATAGTCATCTATCACTATCTATCAATGATAGTTGTGCATCATTGTCTATCATTGATTAACTGTGATAGTCATCTATTACTGTCTATCTACCAATTATAGACAATGATTGATTTGTTACCATTGTGACTAATATAATTGTTTCCATTTATTTTTTCAGGAACGTACACTGCTTTAAAGATTGATGAAAATGGACATTTTAAATTATGTTTCATGGCTATTGGTGCATCTATTGAGGGGTGGAGGTACTGTAGACCTACCATATCTGTTGATGGCACATTTTTGAAGTCTAAGTTTGGCGGTACTCTACTATCAGCTTCCACACTAGATGGTAACAATAATATTTTTTCTCTTGCATTTGCTATTGTAGATTCTGAGAATGATGTATCATGGAAATGATTTTTCAAATATATACAAACTAGTTTAGGGGATACAAAATATTTAGTCATTGTCTCTGATCGACATTTGAGCATTCCAAAGGGTGTCTTAAGTATGTTTAACAATGTTGAGTACTGTGTATGCATTCAACATGTTCTGCGAAATTTGAAGAAGTTGTTCAAGGATCCTTTGGTTGACCAGTTTTATTTTCATTGTACTAAATCTTATACTATTGATGACTTTGAGTTTAATATGAGATCTATTTTCTCCAAATATTCAAAGTTAACTAATTAATGTAGGATTTGAGAAGTGGTTTCGTGCAAATTCTCGAAGAAGAAGGTATGAAATGATGACAACAAACCCTTCAGAGTGTGTAAAATCTGTTTTGAAAGAGAATAGAAATTTACCAGTTGCAAGTTTACTCGATGCAATGAGAGGTTTACTGCAAAAATGGTTTCATGATCGAAAGAAAGCTAGTTTGTCAATGACAAAAATTTTGACTCCTTGGGCACAAAATATATTATGCAACCAACATGAACAATCAAGAAGTTTCATGGTAAGTGTCTGTCTATCCCTAATAGATAGTGATAAAAATCTATCACTTTCTATCACACTGAATATCATTCTCCTATCAATTTTATAAAGAACACTTACCATGAAACTTCTTGATTAGACTGTCTATCACTGATAGACCATGATAGAAGTCTATCACCCTAACCTTGATAGATTTCTACAAGTTTTTATTTATTTGTACATTTGGTATGTTTGGTATGTTTGTAATGTGCTGATTTCTTTTCCCATTTTTATTTATTAGGTTCATCCTATTGACAACGTTGAATACTCAGTAATGGATGGTGATACAAATTCCTAGTAAAGCTTATTTTTGGATCTTATAGCTGTCGAGTATGGGATTTTGAAGAAATTCCATACTCTCATGCGCTTGTTGTTCTTTGTCTACTTAACATGGATATTTATTCCTATGTATCTAATTATTATTACTCAAGCCATTGTCATGGACATATATGGGTTGTGTTCGACCTATTGGAGTCCATTCAGATTGGAGTGTTTTAGATGATGTATTAGAACATTACCCCCTATTTTTAAACGTTCAGTAGGAAGACCTAAAAAACAAAGGATTCCATCTATAGGTGAAGCTAAAAGTAGTTCATTAAGATGTAGTCCTTGTCATTCTAATGATCACAATTCTAGGACTTGCAAACTTCGCCTAATTAGTCAATGATGTAATCATTATAGTTCATTTTTTCCCTTGTATTGCCAAATAGATTGATATTAGAACTTATGAAAGTTATTTTTGCCCTTTTTTGGTTCTATTATTGAGTTTGTAAGTGAATGGAACACTATCTATATATGAATAAAATTCTTGAATTTCTTTGTTTATATTTCTTTTCTAGACTGAAACATGTGATATACCCATTTATACAAACATTGATATATACTGATAGACACTGATAGATTTCTATCAGTATCTATCATTTATACACACTGATATACCATTATGTTGATATCCACTGATATCTTTCAATCAGTGTATATCACTGCTATTCTGAAAATGAAGATACTTGATGAACCGATCATTGATACTGAACTTGTCTAATGGTAAATTTGAAAGTCAGTGTTTCTTCTTTACCATCTGATACAGTATATCGGTTTTGGTTATTAAAATTTATATATTGATTTCATTTTTTATGTAAAAGTTGTTGGAATATTAGGATTATCCATGGTTGATTCATTTTTTAGCATCAATAGAAGCATTATAGCATTATAGTAATTGAGTTTAGAGTTGATAAATACTGATAGAAGTCTATCAATGTCTATTAGTAAACTATAGAATTGATAAACTTCAAAAGTATATAATATATATTTAAACATTGATAGACACTGCAATCATTTAGAATTTACTAAAATATCATTTACACGATCATGTAGTTCCTTTGCATCGTGTACCTGATCGTTTAGCTCCGCGTCCAATCGTCTATACGATTGTTTAATTCATTAGCTGTCATCTACATGATCGTATAGCTCGAGTAAACTATCATCTACACAACATCTAGTGCTTCATCCAATCGTTTACATAATTGAACTATCATTTAGTTTTTGGAGCTTCGTCTACACGATCGAGCTGTCATTTGGTAAACGACAAAAGAATTTCAAGCCTCAACATACTACCTCCCTTGACTCTTAAGTTGTTATTGACCGTTAAATCTGATTGTTTTGTGATTGTGAACGTGAAGATCATAGTCGTTTGGGAAAACAAGTGGTATAAGAGCTTAGTGAGAAATTCTTTCCGCAAGTGAGATTGAGCTTACAATCATGTTCTTTTTTAATAGATACTTGATGAGCCGATCATGGATATTGATGTTGAACTGTTTTAATGGTCAATTTGATAGTCAGTGTTTCTTCTTTACGATCTGATACAGTATATCAGTTTTGGTTATTAAAATTTATATATTTATTTCATTTTTTATGTAAAAGTTGTTTCAATATTAGGATTATCCATGGTTGATTCATTTTTTGGCATCAAAACTAGAAGTATTATAGCATTATAGTAATTGAGTTGAGAGTTGATAGACAATAATTGAAATTGATAGAAGTCTATCAATGTCTATCAATAAACTATGGAATTGATAGATTTCAAAAGTATATAATATATATTTAAACATTGATAAACACTATGATCGTTTAGAATTTACTAAAGTGTCGTTTACATGATCCTGTAGTTCCTATCGCATCGCGTACTCAATCATTTAGCTTCGCGTCCAATCGTCTATACGATCCTTTAGCTCATCAGTTGTTGTCTACATGATCGTATAGCTCGAGTGAACTATCCTCTACACGATCGTCTAGCGCTTCATCTAATCGTTTACATAATTGAACTATCGTTTAGTTCTTGGAGCTTCGTCTACACGATCGAGTTACCATTTGGTAAATAACAGAAGAATTCAAGCCTCAACATACTACCTCCCTTGACCCTTGAATTCTTATTGACCATTAAATTTGAGTGTTTTGTGATATATGATATATGATATCAAACTATAGGTTAAGAATATAATATGATTATATTCATTTATTAATTAATTAAGGTAGTTATTTGATAATTGGCCGGGAATTTCTCCTAAATCGTGCGTAAGTGGGAAAATCAATTTCAGTTATTGTAACTGAAGAATAAAATGAAATTTGGTTTCATTTTGCAAAGAGTTTGAAAATATCGCTCACAGTGTGGAAACATCATGATCGCTTAGTTGAGAGCCTATATGATAGCGCCTTATTGCCTAAACGATCGCACACCCCGCGCATTAAACGATGGCATGTGTTCTCTAAACAATCACTCAGTTTCTCTAAACGTTCACTTAGCGTGCCAAGCTTTTCTAAACGGTCGCTTACTAATTATTAAACGATCGCTTAGTAAAACCTACACGATCGTGTACATTTCTTTAAGCGACAAGCACTCGACTATACGATAGTCACCTACTATCTCCCACTTGCTTGTCGTTCTACACGATTGTCCTTTCCTCCTTCCTCTACTAATTCCATCAAAGTCCACTCTTTGGATTCTCATTCTGAGAATACCAAGGGCTTCAAGTGGTGGTGTCGTCCCCGGTTGCTGCTTGTTCGTACACTATCGTTCGTACACTGTCGTTCGTAGACGATCGTGCTGTTAGGTGACTAATTGTTGGGCGATTTGGACTATAGAGGATTCGATTGAGTTCGAAGTGAAGATAGTCTTCAACTTGTATGTTTACTCAATCTGTTGTATTTTATTTGTTAAAGCATGCCTATAATTAGTGGTAAAATGCCTGTTTGTTAGAATGTGTGTATGGTAATTCGGTCACAATGAAATAAGCAAGATCCGAACGCGCTCATGGATACTCTTGTTTAAGAGTTCCTTAAATTGGTATTAGAGCCACGTTATGATATTCCAATTTCATTGATGTAACGAATTGCATATACATTCGCGGTGGGCGCATATTTTCTCTCTGTTTAATTGTTAAATTGTTTGTGGATGTGCGGATTAATGGATTTTTCTGAGATGTTACCTCAGTTTGATTTAATTCTTTTGCATTTTTGGTTAATTGTAAAGGACCTTGCGTTTTTTTGGCACAATTATTTGTTATCGAGTCTGTAACTCAAAGTCAGTTTGATTCTTGAATCGTTCATGAAGAAGTTCGGAGCAAGGGTTGTTGTTCTTTGAGGAAGAAGACGATCAAGGGTTGATTGGGTCGTGTAAACGATGGGGTAAGTGATCGTTGAGTATCAGATGCTCGGGTATCATTTAACGTGCGAGCGGACTAGACGATCATTTAGCTCAGCAAGCTTCATCGCTTAGTAACTGACTAAATGATCACGGAGTAATGCACGGTAAATCATTTACCTTTCGCCATGTTAAACGCTCGCCTAGACGATCAGGCTTCACAGCCTAATTTTCGTCTAAGTGATCGTTTAGCTTTTGCACTATCATCTAGTGTGTGTTGAGTGATTGTTTACCTGCGGTGTTTACTAAACGATGGAGTTTCTCCTAGCGGTTCAAGACCTGGTTCGCCTGTGAACTGGTTTGCTCGATGAAAGATGTGATAGATAGAGTTATTTCATTCCGGTTTTGTAAAGGTTCATCTCAGTCCATTAATCCTTGGTTTATTACATGAGATGTATGGTTTTTTTATATGTCATATGGTATGCGCATATAATAAATCCCACCTTAGGTTATGTATTAGTGATGCATCATCTCTTTATTGTAAATGTTATAATTTATAGAAGCATGATTTAATTGTGTAAGAGCATGCTCATGCATCATATAATATAAAAGTTATATTTATGCATGCATAAAAAGCATTGACATGCATCATCTTTATATTATAATTGTTATAGTATAAGGGTGTATGAAAAGCATGTTTGTTTGGTTATTACGCTTATATATAAAAGTTATGTATAGTAATGACCGGACAGTGCATGAAGCATGACACATAGATTTCTTTGTAAGCATTATAAACACCTAGCGCAATGTGTTTTAGTTATTTTTTTAATGGTTAAGGAAAAATTAGAACTAAAAGCAAAAAGAAAGACATGCATGCTCACTTAGGCTTAATTCATGGTTTTAAAATGTTTAAAACTTGGATGACATAGACCTAAGATCACGGTTCTAATATGATTACCAACCATTAGGCTTTAATCTTTTAATCATTTTAATAGGATTAAATTGACTAATAAAAGGTTAAATTGTAGCAAATCTATCTATAAGGGACCTTTTGTCTAAGGCGGGTTTTGTCTAGGCTGGGGTATTTAAGTTGACGGAAACGTAACACCCCTACCTCGGAACTTACCTGGAAAGGTGAATTAGATAGATTTGATGCATGCATGCAAGTCAAGGACAGTCCATTAAAGTGTTTAAATGTGACTACTTGAACTTGTTCATATTTCATAGAAAAAAGTTGTTTATGAGCGGACTTAAAAAGACGACTTAGACTAAAATCAGTAGTCGGATTGTCTAGGTTAATGAACCCCTAGGTAGAACATTCAGTGGGAGGTACTTGGGGCATATAATGCTTCATTTAAACTTTTCACGTTTCTCCTATATGGTCCACACCGTGAGATCTACCCTTGGCCTCGTGGGACCCTGGGAGTGTCCCCCTAAAGGATGGTGTTGGGTAGGTCAATATCAAGGTGGATGGAGAGAGTGTTCATAGTAAGTGAGAGCGGGAGGTGCGACAGCATATCCCTTGGTCTCTCTCATTGGATTGAATAAAGTTTCTACTCATCGCCTCAAGGCACCCTAGAAGCGTCCCCCTATAGGATGACAGTTTTGCACGTTTCTTTATTTGATCTCCTGTAAGAGGATAAGGTTACTTAGTCTCTTTTCCTAATTTGCTTCTTCCCTACGGTGGGCTCATTAGGGCAGGACTCTGGCACCGAAAGCGAGGGGTCACACTTATGTGAAATTGTTAAAGGTTAATAGTTCTGGACTAAATAAATGGTGGTTGTTAGGTTCAGTTCCAAGAGTTGGTTCTGCCTAATGGTTGAGAAGATCTCATCCCAGTGAAGAGGTATCTGATCATCCTACCGATGACGTTTGTCCTGCCTCGCTGGGGCATCATTGCAAAAATAGAAGTCTTATACTTAGGGTACTTGAAACTATTTTGCAAAATTAATTGGTTAAAATGTGGTTTAGCAAAATTTTGTTTTTCAGCAACAAGTTTTAAAATTACCACAGCGACATTAGCTTTGCTTAACGCCGAGAAATTAACTGCGATAACTTTTCAACATGGAAACATATGATCACGACAATACTGATCATCAAGGATCTCATATTTGCCTTTATAGAGGTCTGTCTTCTTATTCCAACTCTCAATGTCGCTCGAAATGTTCGAGAGGCATACGAGCAATGGACATGGGCGAATGAGAAGGCCCAAGCTTATATCTTGACAAGTCTTCTGAAGTCTTGGTCAAGAAGCATAAGCCCATAGTTTCAGCGCGTGAGATCATGAAGTCCCTACGGGGAATGTTTGAACAACCGTCTGAACAGCTCATGCACGAGGCTCTAAAGTATATATTCAACTCCAAAATGGAAGAAGGAACCTCTGTTTGTGGACGTGTGCTTAACATGATGGTCCACTTCAATGGGGCGGAGCTGAATGGGTTTATCATCGATGAGGGCAGCCAGGTTAGCATAATCCTGCATTCATTGCCGGAGAGCTTCCTGCACTTTGTTAGTAATGTGATTCTTAACAAAGTGAAATACAACCTTACAACTCTCCTCAACGAGTTGTAGACCTACCAATCTTTACTAAATAGTAAGGAGAGGAAAAAGACTGAGGAAAATGTTGCTTCATCTTCCAGGACGTTCCATAGAAGTTCAACCTCAGGAACGAAGTCTGCACCTTGTACTTCTAACCCTGTAAAGGGGAAGAAGAAGAAGGGTGGTAAGAGAAAAGGGAAGGCGGCTGCTTACCCGCTGCATGTCACCCCAAGAAGATGTCCACCACCGGTTGAAAAAGGAAAATGTTTCCACAGCAACCAGGATGGACACCGGAAGAGGAATTTTCCTCGCTGGTTGAAGGAAAGGAAGGCTGCCAAGGCTGATAAAGGTAAATATGATTTGCTTGTAAAACTGTTTAGTGGAGAATGATGATTCTGCCTGGATAATTAATTCGGATGTCACTAATCACGTTTGTTCTTCTTTTCAAGGGATTAAATCCTAGCGACAGCTGGAGGCTGGTGAGATGACGATACGAGTAGGCACCAGACACGTTGTCTCAGCTGTGGCAGTGGAAGGGCTCCAGTTATCTTTACATAATAGGTTTCTAATTTTGAATGATGCATATATTGTTCCTGAACTTAAGAGGAACCTTATTTCTGTAAATTGCTTGCTACAATGTAAATACACTGTTTCTTTTAATGTAGATAAAGCGTTTATTCATAAAAATGGTGTTAATATTTGTACAGCGTATCTGGAAAGTAACTTGTATATGCTAAGGCCGTTAGCCATTAGTTCCCTCCATAACACAGAATTATTTAAAACTGTCGTAACTAAAACTAAACGTCAACATATTTCTCCAAAAGAAAATGCCCAACTTTGGCATCTTCGATTAGGGCACATAATCTCAATAGGATTGAGAGATTGGTGACGAATGGACTTCTAAGTGAGTTAGAAGAAAATTCTTTACCGGTGTGTGAATCTTTCCTTGAGGGTAAGATGACTAAATGACCTTTTACTGGAAAAGGTTATCAAGCCAAAGAGCCTCTTGAGTTAGTACATTCTGATCTTTGTTGTCCTATGAATGTGCAAGCCTGAGGTGGCTATGAGTATTTTATCATTTTTACTGATGATTACTCTAGGTATGGTATGTTTATCTTATGCAATAGAAGTCTGAATCCTTTGAAAAGTTCAAAGAGTTCAAGGCTGAAGTTGAAAATTCATTGGATAGACGGATTAAAACACTTCCATCGGATCGAGGTGGAAATTTTTTAGACTAAGCATTCCAGGACTATTTGATAGAATATGGAATCGTTTCCCAACTCTCAGCGTCGGGTACACCTCAGCAGAATTATGTAGGGGAGAGGAGAAATAAAACCTTGTTGGACATGGTTTGTTTGATGATGAGATATGCTTCCTTATCAGACTCATTTTGGGGTTTCGCAGTGGAGACTACGATATATATACTCAACTGTGTTCCCTCCAAAAGTGTTGTGAAAATACCTCTGGAGTTGTGGAATGGGCGTAAAGCTAGTTTACGTCACTTCCGCATTTGGGGTTACCCTGCACATGTACTTGAGGCAAATCCTAAGAAGTTGGAACCACGGTCAAGGTTATGCCTCTTTGTAGGCTATCTCAAAGGTACACGAGGGGGTTATTTTTATGATCCATTGAAAAATAGGGTGTTTGTTTCCACGAATGCTACTTTCTTAGAGAAGGAACATATTAGGGAGCACAGTCCATGAAGTAAAGTCGTGTTGCATGAGCTTTCCAATGAAACTACTAAAACTTCAACAAGAGTTGTTGAAGAGCCTACTTCATCAGCAAGAGTTGTTGATGGAGGTCGGTTCCACCTCAAGAGTTGAGGGAACCTCGACGCAGTGGAAGGGTTGCGAATCTACCCATTCGCTATCTGGGTTTTACCGAAAATCCTTGCTATCTGTAGCAGTGGCGACGTTGAGGATTCGTTGTCTTATCAGAAGCAATTTGAGGATGTAGACTGAATGAATGGGTAAAGACCATGGATCTCAAGAGGATCGAAGATTCATGTACTTCAACTCAGGTATGGGATCTTGTAGATCAGCCATGATGGGGTAAGACCTTATAGGAGTTGTTAAATGGATCTACAAGTCGCAACCTGAGGTTGCCTGTTGTGGGAAGGTCGGCAAACCTCAAGGCGTTGTACTGTGTGGAAAAGGGTCTATTATACCCAGGTGGCAGAGCTGCGGCTATAACGGAGACTTTACTCGCCGTCCTGTTGCCCATGCTAACAGTTGATTCGGACATCCTCCCCTTATCCATTGTGGCTTATGTATAATTATGAGATTCTGGCAATAATGGTACGTTCAAGACGACCCTTTCTGAATGGCAATCTTGAGGAGTACCATTTACATGGTGCAGAACCTAGGGTTGCATTAGCCCAACGGTTAAGAGCAAAAGGTTTGCAAGCTAAACATTAGGTCCATTTATAGGCTGAAACATACGTCTTAGAGTCTTGGAAAATTATGGTTTGATACTGCAATCAAGTCGTATCGGATTTGACCAGAATGTTGATGAACCCTTGTGTGTCTGACAAGAGGATTATCAATGCTTCAGTAGTCTTTCTTTAGTGTTGATACGTTAGACATATATAAACCTACTCCCATTTTGGGGAATTGATGTAAGGTCTATTGACTGCAGTTAAGGACTGCACTGTGATTCCAATTCCAAAATGAAAGATTTGGGAGATGCTCAGTTTGTTCTGGGTATACAGATCTTTCGGGATCGTAAGAACAAAGTGCTAGCACTGTCTCAGGCGTCGTACATTGACAAGATGTTGCTCAAGTACTTGATGCAGGAATCTAAGAGAGGCCTACTGTTGTTCAGGCATGGAGTCACTGTGTCTAAGGACATGTGTTCTAAGATGCCAAGAGGTTGAGGAGATGAGATGGGTCCCATATGCATCTGCCATTGGCAGTTTGATGTACGTGATGCTTTGTACTAGACCAGACATCTACTATGTTGTGGGCATAGTCAGTAGGTATCAGTCTAACCCAGGCCAAGGTCACTTCAGCACATAATGTTGTTGATCTGGTTACAAAGGCTTTCACGGCTAAAATGTTTGAGGGTCACCTTTAGAGCATGGGTCTACAGGATCACCCGTGGCTGGACTAGAGCAAGTGGGAGATTTTCTTGTACTCGGCGTTTATGCCATAGTTTATTGTTTTGTACTAGTTTTATGTACACCCCACTTCGCTTTAGGACAAGTGGGAGATTTTTGAGGTTGATGACCTAAAGTCTCGTGTCCTATAGTTTGTAAACAGATTGTACAAACGCTTGTGATGTATAATATATGATATTTTACTTCACTTCTTCATTTTGCTTAGTGTTTTGTTTTATTTGTTTTACCACAAACCAATGAACATAAAACCCCTAGTTATCTGTATGCAACCTAAACATGTATGTGGTGACATATAAGTGGATCATGTCTTAAGTGATAACCAAAATGGTCTATAGTATATGGATATATGAGGGAAACCTTATCCTGGTAACGCTACAGATGCAACCCGCTTTGTGGAATGATCAAAAGTGTTGTGACTTATCACGGATGGTCTGATCCTGATCATTTGTGTAGTGGACATGCGAGCGGGGGCGTCTTATACAAAGAGTTTGTATAAGACCTGACCACAAAGTGTTAATGTCTCGTTATATAACACTGTTCATGATAGAGACTTCACTTCACTAGAATGATGATGCGTTATTTTATGTGATGAAATTATGGAATGAGATGCGGTGATGAAAATGCGTTGAGCAACAAGTTTTCTCAGCAGAGTCCAAGTATAAATCCCACTGAGTTTTCTGGTAAGTACAGGGTTGAACTCAGGGACTAGGGAAAATGGTATGTGGTGATAATTTTCAAGAAGACTTTGCGGTAACCAAATAATTAAATAGTTGTTGGGTTGTTATTTGAGAAAAGATCGATTATGCGGTAGATACACTGAGTATGCAGAGGAATGGGTTGAGAAGGTCTTTAGTTAGCGTTTCCTGGGAATGCATCAGAATATGCGATCATGCTACACTCATGCAACAACAAATCATTTTCCAATGCAAATGCGGTGCTCCTAAGTCTAGGATGCATGTGTTGAATGCAAAAATATCCATAGAGCTTATTCCTAAGTCTCCACTCTTTTCCTATGCGATGATGCAAGATGCACACAAAGACAAGGTGACCGCACACAATCATATCCTATCTCTAGGATACATGCGATGTGTTAATAGAAAACAGTGCTTATGCCTAAGCTCCTATCTCTTGATTATATGTTCTAATTTGACTCTCCTGAGCCTAGATTCTAACCTGACTTTTCCAAGACTAGATCCTGTCCTTAGACTACCCTCTCGAGTATCCCTAATGGATGAATGAAGCATACATAATATAAGATAATCGCATAGAATGAAGATCCCCAGTTATGTTAGCTAAGTGTTTCTCAACCCATTCGATAGATTTAGCTACTCATGCGTAATAAATAGAGAGTGAACAGATATAAAGAATTAAATTCCATTTTTATAGATGAGTTTAAGTACAAAATGACAATGGAAGATAAGGATAGAGAGCCTGGTAGCAATCCCTTGCTTCCAAAGGCTTTTATACTGTCAACTCTATTCTGTTCAGAAGATATTCCTGCTTCCGCAGGAACTCACCTTCTCTTTGATCTTGAAGCTTCCGGCACTCTCCCAAGTTCACCGGAATGATCTATCGGCACAATCTCGCTTTCGTCTTAAAATAAAAGAAAAACTAACAACAAAGCTATTCTAACTATGGGAAAATTATCTAAGTATCCAAACTATCCGAACTATCCGAACTCTTTCTGAAGGTTGCCTTCGGTATTTATAGAGCTTCGAGGTGAAAGGCGACTTCTCTCTTATGATTGCATAGATGGGATGGCTTTAATTCTCTAACTGATGCACCGAATATTTGTCACCGAAAAGCTGAGTGTACTTGCTACAGTAGACCGTTAGCGACTTGTCAACTTAGTTCGGACTCAACCGTCATCAGCTTTCTATCCCATCGTGATTAATTATGCTTTTCACCCAGATGCGCCCACCAAGTTGCGGCAATCCTTAGTTAACAAAATTCGATCTATTTACAGACGCTGAATTTGTTCTAGATTGGCTGTGAATATATATTCCAATTTTGAATGAATAAAGTTATGGCAGGAATTAATTTTCTTTTCTGAAAGCAAAAGGAATAAATGTAATGGAGTATTGCAATGAGTATAAACGGAAAGGAAGTTATAGTGTAATTTACGATACTTGCATCTTTCTATTTTCTTTTTTGTTTTATTATAATTATAAGTCTATTTACTTGGTTCTCTTTCTTCTCAAATTAAAAAGCCAAAAAACCCACCCCCCATCCGTTTCGTTTTCTCACTTCCAATGAAAATATAGACACAATGGCCCCTATCACGGATCTCCCAACCAATGTCACTCTGTGCGCGTCGCGGATCATCTGCAACTACAATACGCTTGCAAATGGGCCACAAACTTGCGATTTAGATTATATGCACGATTCACCCATTTCTTTATGGCTCCAAGATTTCGTACATACAACCATTACACGAGTATTTTAAAAGCGTTTGTTTTGCATGTTTGTTTTGATCACAAGGTTTCCATCGTTGCAGACGAAGGAAGAGGGTATTGAGCTTCTACTTTTCTAGAGTTTCGCATTAGAGGTAAGTCAAATCTTATTACTGGAAACTGCCCACGCGGCATAAGAGACGCATTAGCATGTATAGATAGCCCACTCGATAGATTGATATGGGGCCTCATATTGTGCTCACGTAATGACAGGCGAGATTGATGGAGCTAGAGTAGACATTATCAAGTTATATAAACGCAATGTATGTTTTCTGATTATAGGAGCTCTGAAAAGATTTAGTTTTGCACATGATATGCACTTGATTGAGACCTAAGTATTAGATAGTATGTAGAGTTTCCCACCGTATGGGATTATTGTAGATTTAATCTTGTTGATGTGTTGGAGCGATTTGTATAGACCTGTACAAGGATATAATGTTTTGCAGCTATTGCTGAGATTGTTATTAGACTGTTTAGATAAGATTTATTTATGAACACTCGCGTGTGAGTGGCTATGACTGAAGCATTGTTAATGTATGAGCAGATTATGAGAAATTTTTGTGAGGAATATTATTAAAAGACGATTTGGTGCATGACCCTATAAATTATGAAGTTAGAAGTCTGGCGGACTACTATGAAAGTGTCTTAAGCGGAGTATAGTTCGTCTCACAGCTTGGAGCAATTTTTGTGTAATGTGGCCTCATATATTTGATTGTGATTTTATTTAATGAGAACAGTGGTGTTAAGCTTTATATAAGTATTGATGGACTCATTTTCAAATGTTTGATTGTTATCATCGAGTCTCAGTGCATGAAAATGATGATGTAACTAGACGTTGGATCGTTTAATACTTAGATTCATATCCGTCACATAATATCTGTTTGTACATGTTATACATAGCTGCGTTGCTTAATCTCCTTTGATTTCAAGAGGAGCTTGTTTCTAGTGAAGATTTCCTCATGCAATTCTAGGCTGATATCTGGAACTATATATGTCATCATATGAAGTTTAGATGCAATATCTCTTTCCTTTCCAGGCTATGTGACTGCCATTGACAATGACTCAGCACGAGTCCAAAGGGTGCGTAGTACTATCGAAAGAAGATGTACTAGGGTGGTGTGTATGAAAGTTGTATACACTAACCTTAGAGGCCGGTATATGGGGGTGTGGTACGGGAAAGATGGTACATTACTCAGGGCTGCAATTAATAGTGGTAAATTTACGCAAAGAGGAGGTTAATTGAACCATAAATCCTAAGTCGTGCTACGAAAGAGTTAGGATACATCACCACAAGTGGGCTTATACTAGGTTGTAAATTACGGAATGTATGGCGTTTAATAACACTAGATTCGTACAAGAAGAGGTACACTACTCAGTCGGTTAGGTGTGATACGAAAGAAGAGTGTGTGTTATACAAATAAATAGATAATGAAAGGATACACATCTTAGTTGGGCGTCGGAATTCATGTGTATAAGAAACGATGGTGTATATAACAATAGATCCTAGATGTAAAGCAAGAAGAGGTAAATCATATAAGTCGGTGTCACGTGTATGACAAACAGAGAGTGTAATATCATAACCATTGTGTTAAGAAGGTTTACAGCATTACGTGCGTTTATGTGTTATACGAAAGTATGTTTTTATGCCATTTAGATCTCCAGTGCGTAATGATGTAAAGAAGATTGATGTTCGATTATTTTAGATTAACCAGAGAGTTTGGTAGGGTTCCATACAAGCGGATTTTACTAGAATAGTGGGGCCTTATAGCTTAACCTACAGTAGATAGAAACTCAAGTTTGTATGGAAATGCTTTGCATGATTGTTATTGTCCCATAGAGGAGCTAGACCAATTTACTATGATATATAAATCCATAAGTGGTGGTGTATCTAGACGGCATAGGTATCCCCAGACTGACCACCTAGAGTAGATGGGTTTACTTATCTGACAAGTTATAATTTTATAAATACTCATTCTTTCTCCACTCTTGTTGTTTCAGGTAAGGGTAAAGATGCCACTTCGAGCTAGTGGACAGAGCGAATAATTCTCCGTGATAAGCCCGGCGAGGACTATTTTAAAGCGGTGCGCTCTTCCGCGTCATTTTCAAATCTCGACTAAGTTCTACTCTTCATGACTTCTATCGTTAACTATTTAGGGGTTTTTTGATTGCCTAAAACATTTACTTTTATAGAGAATTATTTTTCAAGACTTATTTATATTTGTTCTTGTACTCACTTTATGGGGTACCCCTTTAGCTTAATTATTTTTAGTTGATTCTGGATATTATAAATGAAGACTTTTGAACTTTACTCTTTATGGTTTAAAATTAGCATTTAATTTCGCCATAACCGAAGTGTCTGTTTTGAGTTCTACTGCCAATAGCATAGTATATTTAATCGATAACGCCTAACATAAGTCCTGGGGTCGGGTCGTATACATGGTGCTTTTTCCATTTGGTCAAAAAAAAAAAGATGATTCAAACTTTTTCCCTAGTGAAGAATGTCAACCCTTTTGACTTTTATACATATTTGACCCTCTTTGACTAAATTTTGGACCTCACGACATGAATTCCGCATTTCATATTTTCCAAAATTTCAAATCACATTTGAATATAGCAGCACCATAAAAAACGATTAGTGATTATCGCAATATAACTTGTCGTTTTTAATCCCTTTTCCTAATTCGAACAATTTGAATTAATCCAACATTACTGTTCTAAGTTAAGCATATGAGACTAGCAGGGGGAACCTAATGAACCTACAGATCATGCGGCTCTAACAATCCAAAAGATTAACCGGTAAAACTCTTTAAACCTAATTAATTCAAACATTTGTTAACTAACGGAGTCATTCCATTAAAGTCCCGTAGTTGCACTCCCCCTCATTGTAGATATGTTTCTGTCCATCTAGATATAACCAAATAGTAAAGTCAATCTTTCACAGATTATTCGTGGTCTTGTCTGGAGTGTAGAATACCGTTTTACCCTCCGGAGAACACTTCTTGTTCCTTTAGTCCCACTGAACCTCCTAAAGAAAACAATTGATTTGTGCGTCCAACCAACAATCGAAGTCCCTCTCAGCCTAGTGAGAGGGTGAGGCCTTGTTCTTATTCCGAAGTCAGCAATAAGGAACAAACTATCTACTACCTTTAGAAACAGGTTAGGAGTGTAGTCCGTCTTACATATCTCTCTCTTTTTCCTCAACATTCTAAAGCACTGATTTGTTCTTATCAATGTACTACTTCAGCAAGCTCTCCAAGGAGGAAGATTGTGGCAGTTGCGAGCTATTGGTTTGACTGCTCGTCTGACCGTTATTTCGCGAGAAGAATCCGGGTGGCCCTTCTTTTTGCACCACAGATTGAAAATTTTGCTGCTGATTCTTCCACGCAAAGTTGGGGTGGTCCACCCGGGGTTGTAGGTGTTAGAGAATGGATTATTTTTCACAAAATAAATAGACTGTGGGTTCTGCAGGCATTCTTCCATTGTGTGTTCTTCACCGCAAGTCACACACCTTGCAGCATTCTAATTAATTGTGTTTACTTGCCCATTATGCGGTGTTGGGTTGTTGATTGCGATTCCCTGAATTAGGTTCATCATCACATTCATCTGACTCTGAAGTGAAGCGATAACACCATTGTTTGCATTGTTATCCTTTATTCTCAGTCTCTGATTGCTCTCTCTTCAATCCTCGTGATTTCTAGAGATGCGATCCAGGATGTTTTTAGCCTCATCATATGTTTTGTCTAGCAGACCACCAGCGACTTCCGCATTGGCAGCAGTCTGCGAAGCAGGATTTAAACCGTGATAAAAAATCTCCATTTGCAAGCAGTTTGGTAATCCATCGTGTGGACAGTCCCATACCAGCCTCTTAAACCTCGCCCAGGCATCACTGAGCGATTCGTCCATGTCTCGTTCAAAATTGGTTATTAATTTCCTTCTTCTGGCATTCTTAGTAGGTGGGAAATATTTCTTTATAAACTTCTCTATGACTTGTTCCCAGAAAGTGATCTCCCCCGGTTCGAGAGAATATGCCCACTTTCATGTCTGATCACACAAAGAAAATGGGAACAAAGTTAGTCGAACTTCTTCGGTAGAGATATTTGGGAACACAAAAGTGTTACAAATTTCTATAAAGCTCCGAAGGTGGGCGTGCGGGTCCTCGCCACGCCGTCCTCCAAATTCTCTAGCAGTCTGGATCATCTGCAGCATCAACGTTTTCATTTCGAATCGAGATCCATCAAGGGCAGGCCTCATGATTCCTGGAGAGAAATCATAAAAGTTTAGCGATACATAGTCCCGAATGGGCCTATTGCGATTGTTTTCCAGTAGGATTGGATTCGCCATGACATTGTTTACGTTTGGTGCTCCGTTTCTAGACTGCTCCGCCATATCGTCTTTATCTGGTTGTTGTTGTTGGCAGCTATCTCTCAATCTTCGTCGGAACGTTCTCTCAATCTCCAGGTCGTAAATCACCAGAGATTGATAGCTGCAAAGAAATCAGAAAAATTACCGTTAACACACTAAATTTTCGAAGTCCCCGACAATGGCGCCAAAAACTTGATGCGCTTTTTTATGTGATGAAATTATGAAATGAAATGCAGTGATGGAAATGCGTTAAGCAACAAATTTTCTCAATGGATTCCAAGTATAAACCCCACTGAGTTTCCTGGAAAGTCCAGGGTCGAACTCATGGACTAGGGAAAATGGTATGCGGTGGTAATTTTCAAGAAGATTTTGAGGTAACCAAATAATCAAATAGTTGTTGGGTTGTTGTTTGCGATAATAAAATAAACGAATGCAGCGGATTTGAGAAAAGATCGATTATGCGGTAGATACACTGAGTATGCAGAAGAACGGGTTGAGAAGGTCTTTAGCTAGCGTTTCCTGGAAATGTGTCAGACTATGCGATCATGCTACACTCATGCAACAGCAAATCATTTTCCAATGCAAATGCGGTGCTCCTAAGTCTAGGATGCATATGTTGAATGCAAAAATGTCCATAGAGCTTATTCCTAAGTCTTTACTCTTTTCCTATGCGATGATGCAAGATGCACACAAAGACAAGGTGACCGCACACAATCATATCCTATCTCTAGGATGCATGCGATTCGTTAATAGCAAACAGTGCTTATGCCTAAGCTCCTATCTCTTGATTATGCGTTCTAATCTAACTCTCCCGAGCCTAGATTCTAACCTGACTTTTCCAAGCCTAAATCCTGTCCTTAGACTACTCTCCCGAGTATCCCTAATGGATGAATGAAGCATACATAATACAAGATAATTGCATAGAATGAAGATCCCCAGTTATGTTAGCTAAGTGTTTCTCAACCCATTCGATAGATTTAGCTACTCATGCGTAATAAATAGAGAGTGAACAGATATAAAGAATTAAATTCCATTTTTATAGATGAGTTTAAGTACAAAATGACAATGGAAGATAAGGATAGAGAGCCTGGTAGCAATCCCTTGCTTCCAAAGGCTTTTATACTGTCAACTCTATTCTGTTCAGAAGATATTCCTGCTTCCGCAGGAACTCACCTTCTCTTTGATCTTGAAGCTTCCGGCACTCTCCCAAGTTCACCGGAATGATCTATCGGCACAATCTCGCTTTCGTCTTAAAATAAAAGAAAAACTAACAACAAAGCTATTCTAACTATGGGAAAATTATCTAAGTATCCAAACTATCCGAACTATCCGAACTCTTTCTGAAGGTTGCCTTCGGTATTTATAGAGCTTCGAGGTGAAAGGCGACTTCTCTCTTATGATTGCATAGATGGGATGGCTTTAATTCTCTAACTGATGCACCGAATATTTGTCACCGAAAAGCTGAGTGTACTTGCTACAGTAGACCGTTAGCGACTTGTCAACTTAGTTCGGACTCAACCGTCATCAGCTTTCTATCCCATCGTGATTAATTATGCTTTTCACCCAGATGCGCCCACCAAGTTGCGGCAATCCTTCTTGAGCAGATGTTTGCGAGTACAAATCACCGCAAAGCCTTACAGTAACGCTGCACTCGTTCGTTAATTTCTTGTGATCGCGCTTTCCACCTTGCGTCGACGCATATTCTGCATAAAAATAAAAAAGTTAACTTTTTTTTATGCGATGAACGCATGCGACCGCAATGTTACAAACTTAATGCTTTTTTTGGACGCAATCTTATATATTTTATCAATGCAAAGCTGCATTGTCTAATAACTTAGCACTGTAATAACGTGCATTTCTGCCCATTATCAAATGACTATAGGTAACATGACCTCAATCCTGAATGAGTTGGAAACTCCTGCCATTGAGGGTGGTTCTTTGATTTATATGGGTGCGAGTGGCCAGATCGCCGACTCAAACATACCATTTTGGGGATTCGTTTGATTTGGGAGCTGGGAACTCAACTACACAAGATGGAATTCACACCTTCCCCGAAGCAGAGGTAAGTAGATAGATCGCTCCCTTAAGGGCTAATTCCAGGGCTTGAACGATGTGACGCCACACACCTTCTCTTGGCTCGAGAGGTGTTCACACATAGTTGGACTATGTTGTATCGTTCATTAAAGGAATCAGTGGTACTTAAGGAATGAGATGTAACTATAGGGGCAAAAAGGTAAATTGGCCAACTGTACTTACAAACATCTGTAAAGAGCCATCGTACTCATGATTGGTTATATCCGATGGAGACATAAATATATCTGTGGTAAGAAGAGTTCAGTTGTTGGTCTTTAGTGGAATGTCTGGCATTTAACATATGGTGGATCTCGTGGCTAAAGAGTTTAGTCAGCTATTCACGTACTGTTGGAGCTTTGAGCCATAGGTCCATAAGGTCCCCTAGGTAGCTTGGATAAAGTCAAGAATCAGTTTTTGGGTCAGTTTGAAATGTTCAAATTGACAAGAGAGAGTTCGATTATATATAGATATAATTGAAGTGGTTAATTATATATGATATAATTGACTAAATGTATGAGATATATTATTTTGGAGGATATAAGATATAAATATGATTTATATCAAGTAGAGGAGAAATTACTATAGTAGATATATGATATCAAACTATAGGTTAAGAATATAATATTATTATATTTATTTATTAATTAATTAAGGCAGTTTTGTGATAATTGGCCAGGAATTTCTCCTAAATCGTGTGTAAGTGGGAAAATCAATTTCGGTTATTGTAACTGAAGAATAAAATGAAAATTGGTTTCATTTTGTAAGGAGTTTGAAAATATCGCTCACGATGTGGAAACGTCACGATCGCTTAGTTGAGAGGCTATACGATAGCACCTTATCGCCTAAACGATCGCACAACCCGCACACTAAACGATCGCACGCGTTCTCTAAACGATCGCTCAGTTTCTTTAAACGTTCGCTTAGCATGCCACACTTTTCTAAATGATCACTCACTAATTACTAAATGATCGCTTAGTAAAACCTACACGATCGTGTACCTTTCTCTAAGCGACAAGCACTCGACTATACGATAGTCACCTACTATCTCCCACTTGCTTGTCGTTCTACACGATCATCTTTTCCTCCTTCCTCTATCAATTCCATCAAAGTCCACTCTTTAAATTCTCACCCCGAGAATACCAAGGGCTTCAAGTGATGGTGTCATCCTCGATTGCTGCATGTTCGTGCACTGCCGTTCGTGTAGACGATCGTGCTGTTAGGCGACTGATTGCTAGGCGATTTGGATCATAGAGGAGTTGCTTCCATTGGATTAAGTTTGAAGTGAAGATAGTCTTCAACTGGTATGTTTACTCAATCTGTTGTATTTTATTTGTCAAAGTATGCCTATAATTAGTGTTAAAATGCATACCAGTTTGTTAGAATGTGTGTGTGGTAATTTGGTCACAATGAAATAGGAAAGATCCGAACGTGCTCATGGATACTCTTGTTTAAGAGTTCCTTCACTTCTATCATGAATGTCTATCATTGATGGGCAATAATAGACCTAGTGATAGATCTAATTGACTTTCATGATAACATGTAGCTTAATAGAGACAATATGTAGCTTAACAGAGACAACACATAGCTTAAGAGACGAAGCAAACCTTTTCCTTTCCATCATCTTCCTCGAATACTGTTGTTAATTCTTGTATCTTTGGGATTTCTAAAGGTAGAGGTTCTATATCGTCAAAATGATCTTGTGTTTGTGTATAAGATTCCTAAAAGAAAAAACATATATCAAATACAAAGATAATGAAAAAAATGATATTCCTATAATAAAAGACACAAAACAAATGGAAGAAAAATTTGTTGATAGGTAGTGATATGTCACTGTCTATCAGTACAAAAACTTGTATACAAACCTTTCCTTCCCAATTTTAATCTACAAGAAAAAATAATTTTAGTTTAGTTAGTAAATGTATGTTTACATTTAAAAATAAAATAACACATTGCAAAAGACTTACCTAAGCTACATAATTTGCAGCATAATTCACCATTTTGTCAATTTCATAATTTCTTTCAAGAATTTGTAAGCTACAAGAAGGAGCTTTGTTTTTCTTTATGGTCTCCTCAACCTCTTTTTCTTGTTCTTCTTGTGAAATCTTTTCAATTGGAAATCTTTCTATGATGGTTATTAACATTCTGATGATCTCTTCTTGGCCTTGTTTCAAACTTTTCTTCTCTTTTTCTGTCCTTTGTTGGCCATTTTTCAGTTCTTCTATTTCCTCCATTATATTTTTCCTATGCTCCTTTTTTCCTCCAATTAAATCTCTTCCTTCATTTATTTCTTCTTCTTTTTTTCTTTCTCTTTCTATTTTTTCCTTCTCTTTTTCTTCCAAATCTATCAAATATTTGATAGTGGTTGATTGTGATTCTTCTTCTGTTGAAACTAGTGGAATTACACAAAACTACAAGTTTAAACACATGTTAAATCATTAGATCAAAAATAGGAAAACACTAACAAGTTTTTTTTATGATATACATCTATCACTGTTTTTGCTGATAGACAATGATAGAGGTCTATAACTGTCTATCAGTGATAGACTATTATCTGTTTTTTGTTTGAAACCATTGTAAGTAATAAAAACAAGGCTATGAAATTATAGAAAATACTTACATCATTTCTTTGAAAGATATTCTCTTCAAGATTTCTCCAATGATCAGGTTGCAAGCCCTCCCATGATATTATTTTTGGACTTTGATTGCAAATTTTTCTTCCAAATCCAATATCTATTGTTGAAAGTTTTGGTATTATTTCAAATGCCCAATAAACTAGTGCTAAAGGGAAACCTTGAAGGCATACAAAATCCTTTTCAGTAGAATAAGTCTTTTTGAAAAAATGATATGTCAAATTATATGAAAATCGTCCCCAAGGATAGGTTTTAAATTCTTTTTCATTGTCCAATATGTCAACATGTTTCCAATTAACAATATTGTGATGTTGTCTTGGGATTAAAAAGAACTCTAAAAGAAGGAGGTTTGTCAACTTAACCAAACACTATCACTTTCAGAATCATATAGGAACTTAAAGCTTCTCTCAATGTCTTTTCTATCAATTGAATCATCATTCTTAAAGACTATTTTTCTAAGTTTAGAAATTTGTTCTTTTTCTTCTAAATTTATTGATGGTAGTTGAGTACCGCTTAAACCTATGATTAAAAAAAATTCTTTCAATCCAAACTCTGATATATGCCCATTAAAGTTAAAAGCCAAGACATTTGGGTTATTTGTGAGGCATTGTCTTCTTAGAAGGTAGTTTATGAATCTTGTGGGCATTTTCTCATTTTTTATATCTAGAAAGTGTTCGAAAGGACCATTTCTAGAAGTATTTAAATTCCTATCATCTAATTGATTTTTAATAATTCGTATTAAATCTAATGAGATGCATATTATTATCTTTAAATGCTTGTTCTGGTCTTGCATTATTATTTGATATTCATGTTCTTGTTCCATCTGTTTAATCATACAAGTATCAACAATAAACAAGTGATATATGTCTATATTCTATCATAAACTATCACTCACTATTATCATAAACATACAAGTATCAACATGACAGTTGTAAGTAGTCTATGAATGATAAAAACACTATCTATCTATAAAAGAAATATCAGAAAATCAACTGTAAGTGGCCCCAACTAAACATGGTATGAATGATAGATAATATAAAATAAATAGAAAATGTTCATATCACTGATAGACAGTGATATACCCCTATCAATGTCTATCATAGTTTGTTTATACCTTTAGTTTTAGTTTTCCTTTTTTTCCCTTTTGAGTTTTTGTCTTCTTTTGTTTATTTGATGATCCTTCTTCTTTAACAGTCTTCCTTTTGATGTTGCTTACCATCTATACACAAAATTTAGGGTTAATAAATATTAGCAGTAAAGAAAATCACACTTAATAACTATAATCACGAAAAGAAAAATGTTATACCTTTTTTGTTGATATAATGGTAGAAGAAGCAGTAGAAGGATTAGGAAGAAGAAAAAGAAGAGGACCAAGATAGCGGACGAAAAAGGGACGTAAATAGAGGGGAAAAAATCAATGAACGAAGTCGATTGAAGAAAAGGACCTAAATAGAAAAATGTTAGAGAAGATCAATCAACTTCGATTAAAGAAGCATCGTGAAGCAGCGTGATGGAAAATAACCAAGTCGACGTGAAGTAGCGTGATGGAAGAAGAAGAAGAAAAAAAAGAAGAACAGTGAATGAAGTTGGGCTGAAAAAGAAGATGAAATGTTTGAGGGAAAATCCCGTTTCATTTCATTTTTTATGTAAAAGTTGGACTTTGGTTGGGCTGCAACTTTCCTTAGGTTTTTTTCCTACAGATTGTATTGAAACATTGGACACTATGATCGTTTAGAATTTACTAAAGTATTGTTTACACGATCGTGTAGTTCCTATCCTATCGTGTACGCGATCGTTTAGCTCTGCGTCCAATCGTCTATACGATCGTTTAGCTCATCAACTGTCGTCTACACGGTCATCTAGTTTCATCCAATCGTTTACATAATTGAACTATCGTTTAGTTCTTGGAGCTTTGTATACATGATCGAGCTGCCATTTGGTAAACAACAGAAGAATTCCAAGCCTCAACGTACTACCTCTCTTGATTCTTGAATTGTTATTGACCGTTAAATCTGAGTGTTTTGTAATTGTGAACATGAAGATCATAGTCGTCAAGGACAAAAGTGGTATCAGAGCTCAGTGAGCAGTTCTTTCCCTAAGTGAGGTGTAGTTTACAATCATGTTTTTTTTTTTAATAAACCATCACTAACAAATATTTATTGACTTCTATCATTGTCTATCAATGATAAAATTCATGATAACATGAATTCTATCATTGAGCTTACCATCACTAACAATATTTCTTTGTTTATATTTCTTTTCTAGATTGAAATATGTGATATACCCATTTATACAAACACTGGTATATACTGATAGACACTGATAGATTTCTATCAGTGTCTATCATTTATACACACTGATATACCATTGTATTGATATCCATTGATATATTTCAATCAGTGTATATCACAGCTATTTTGAAAATGAAGATACTTGATGAACTGATCATGGATATTGATACTGAACTTGTCTAATGGTCAATTTGAAAATCAGTGTTTCTTTTTACCATCTGATATAGTATATCAGTTTTGGTTATTAAAGTTTATATATTGATTTCATTTTTTATGTAAAAGTTGTTGCAATATTAGAATTATCCATGGTTGATTCATTTTTTGGCATCAAAACTAGAAGCATTATAACATTGTAGTAATTGAGTTGAAAGTTAATAAACACTGATAGAAACTTATCAATGTCTATCGGTAAACTATGGAATTGATAGACTTCAAAAGTATATAACATATATTTAAACATTCATAGACACTGATAGTAATTTAAATATATTTATCAGTAAACCATGAGTTTTTTTTATCTGCATTGTATTTATGTGATAAATGTTTGTGGATGAATTGTTGATGGATGTTTCAGGATAGAATTCTCGTTTCAAGGCTTTCTTTAAATTTTAAAAAGTTACATGATCGGATAACTTTGTTATGCGATCATGTAGAGTTTACTACATGGTCGTATAACATTTATTAAACGATCGTATAGCTAATGCTACGCGATCGTGTAGAGTTTTTACACGATCGTGTGGTGTTGATTGCATGCCACGTAGGTGCTCGCTTGCTAGACGATCGTGCGGTATTGGATACTCAACGCAAACTTGCGTGCTAAACGATCGTGTAGCACCGTCTATCTATGGCTTCTTCCCCACAGATAAATAGTCTTTGGTGGGACTATGTATGGATGTGAACATTTCTCTACCACTGATAGACAATGATACACATATATCATTGTCTATAAGTTATACAAAGTGATAGAGTTTTATCATCAGCGATAGACAGTGATATAGTTCTATCACTATCTATCATAGATACAAAATGATAAAACTCTATCATTCTCTATAGCAGTGATTGAGCTCTATCATTAGTGATATACCGTGCTTGATATACTGTGATTGAGCTCTATCATTGTCTATCACTGATAGACAGTGATAGTAAATACTTGATATATCGTTTAGCTTCGCGTCCAATCGTCTATACGATCGTTTAGCTCATCAGTTGGCATCTACACGATCGTCTAGCTCGAGTCAACTGTCGTCTACACGATCGTCTAGTGCTTCGTTTACATAATTGAACTATCGTTTAGTTCTTGGAGCTTCATCTACACAATCGAGCTGCCATTTGGTAAACGATAGAAGAATTTCAAGCCTCAACATACTACCTCCTCTGACTCTTGAATTGTTCTTGACAGTTAAATCTGAGTGTTTTGTGATTGTGAACATGAAGATCATAGTCATATGGGAGAACAAGTGGTATCAGAGCTCAGTGAGCAGTTCTTTTCCCAAGTGAGATGGAGCTTACAATCATGTTCTTTTTTAATAGACCATCACTAACAGACTTTTATGGACTTCTATCATTGTTGATCGACGATAGAATTCATGATGTACCTAATAGAATTACATTGGACATATATTTGCTCTAAACTTTGTACGTTTTCCTTTTCCTACAGCTTCAACAACCTAAAATAATAGTAACATGAAATGGACCTAAATAGAAAAATGTTGGGGAAGATCAATCAATTTCGATCAAAGAAGCGTCGTGAAGCAACATGATGGAAAATAACCAAGTCGATGTGAAGAAGCGTGATGGAAGAAGAAGAAGAAGAAGAGTGAACAAAGTCGAGCTGAAGAAGGAGATGAAATATTGGAGGGGAAAATCGGCTAAAGAGGAAAAATCGGGCGAGACTTTTTGGGTATTTCACACCATTTTTGGGCTTTGGTTGGGCTGCAACTTTCTGTAGGTTTTTTTTTTTTTTTTTTTTGCTATAGATTGTAATTATTTTGGTCAGTTTTTTATATTTAAAAATCCCCCAATATACCTGTATAGTTTAAGTGTAAGACAAAGGATCCATGCAAAATAGAATATGAAAATTAATAAATAAGAAGAGAGTAAGGAGAGCGAAGTAAACAGCTATGAAAATGGGTGAAGAGAGTAAGGCGAGAGTGAGGCAAAATAAGGCAGTGAAAAATGAGTGAGGGTTAAATAGGCGTACGTCAAGTGTTCAAAACTCGACCCAAGAAGAGGAAGTAGTTGAACAGCTTTAAATTAGTCTAAGGCGCAGGCATGTGGCAGGTGGCAATGAACAGGTATGGGGAAGCGGCTTGAAGTGACGGGACGCAGCAACTTGTTGAGGTTATAAGTCGTGTGTTGAGCCCTCGACATGTGAATGGAATGGTTGAGATTTCAACCCTGACTTCCTCTATGTTGAGATTTTTTTTTTTCACCTCGAAATCTTAAAACTACCATGAACCTCTAAATATTTTACAAACTATAATATTTCACTAATATTTTTCCAGATCTACAATATTTAAATAAAACCTCCCGACAAATCGATGTTCAAATTTTGAGGTAGCTGGGCGCAAAATTCTCTGGTTGGTAGAAATTTAGGAGGAAGAGAGTTCAAAATCTCAGTTGGTTTAGGGTTAGGGCTTCTTAGAACATGGAAGTCAAGAATCTTCTCAAGGATAAGAAATTCTGGTTCGCCTCCTTCCTTATTGCTTGGGCCGCAGCTCTCCAGGTGCAATTCCTTGTTTTCAGTTTTCATTTTCAACTTTACCGCTTTTCTTTTTCCCCTCGTACTATCTGTTCTTGTAAAGAGGCTGAAATTTGTTTAATTCATGTTTTCGGAGTCATTTTGAAATGGTTAAATTTACCCAAACATAGCTAGAATCATTCAAAATCAATTTTGATGGTATGAAAATCACTATTTCTAATTCACTTCCGAGCATGCCATTAAATGATTTGGATTCTTGGATCGATTTGAACTTTAATGTTGAATGTGGGGGAATTTCTGGAACAGGGGCATATGATGTATTTGCAGAAGCAGGATTGTTTCAAGCAGAAGTTTGGGACTCCCATTCAAGAAAATGATACTGAAAAATGAGGTACAATTTCCATATCACTGCCCTGTAAGTTCTATTGCAATTAAAGGGGCTTCTTATTCCTCATAATGATTTTTTTTGGCTGGAGCCATGTGTAAACTTACTAAGAAAGATTTCCTGAAAATGCAATAACCTCTGGTCATTTTGGTCTATGAATGAGAATATTTGGTTATCTTTCTTCACTGACTTTATTAATTAGGCTGTTTTATGTTCATACAGCCTGATATTGATGGCGGTTGTTAAATGATCCTTAATGCTGGCTTGTCTGGATTATCAGAAAATTAGCAATTAAATTTTTGTGTGTACCCAATGATGATAGGAATTGTAGTAACTGCTGGTATTTGGTGCTACAAGTCAATTATTGTGTCTGTTGGCAGATCATAAGCTCACTTTAGCTACTTGGGTCCATTATTCTTTAAGCCGTTGAAAAATCCAGGCTTCGTTCGCATCTTCCAGAATTGCTTATACCTGATTTGCAAGTCTTCCCAATGATATTTTGTACAACATTTAGACTTCAATGAGTTTCTCTCTCTTTCTCTATGTGTTTAATACAGAATGTCAACTGATTTCTGCATTAGACAGTCCCTGACTATAGAACAAAATTCATGTCCTTGTTTTAGTTACAAATTTGTGCTGAAAGTATCCTTATTGGAGTCTTCTTCTAGTTAGAAATTAGCTGGCATATGAGTGCACTTTTGGGGTTTAGCTCAAATATATTATCAATGAAGAATCAGGAGTTGTCCATTTCAGAATAGTTGGACCCTGGGTCTACCTTACAATTTGACTAATTTATACACTAGCATAATAGATATCCTTTCACCCAAATAAAACATAAGCAGATAGAATTGGCTGCATGGACCATTTCCTAACCCCATCATATGGCTGTATAAAAGTTTTGATGATTGGTCCTTGATGCTCACATCAAACAGAATCATCCACGGTTTTTATCCTAGCAAGATCAACTTCTAGTTCTTTATCTGAAGTCTTAGGTTTGTCAGTTATGGCAGTCAGTTTCTGATCTGATGGGGCCATCTTCTCACTATCTAACTTGTATAGAGCCTGATCCTTGATTTTACCCCACAGAACCAAATAAAGACCTGTAATAATTACTGCTGCTCCAATGACCCTGCAAAATATTAGTGTCATTTAGTTCATTGAAATTCTAATCTCTCTCTCTCTCTAAGGCTACTCGCACCACAATTCTGCATTTGTGGGTAGTGGAATAGACAGGTTAATTACCTTCCGAAGTATAATATCTCGGATAATGCAAATGAACTAATGATTGCAACAATAATCATGCTCAGGGGACTAAATGTACTTGCGAAAACTGGCCCTTTCGTTTTCATTACCGTTGCTTGGATAGTATATGAAACCCCAGAAGACATGATTCCCTACAATAAACACCACCTATAGTTGTGAGTTTCTACTCAGAAACAAGAAAGTATGAACAGCGGTAAAATTATGAAACTGGGTTATGTTTCGATTGACGATTTCTTACACTGTACAGAGGAGCTAAGAGGGTTGAATCTAAATGTAATGACCAGGCAGCAGGTTTGTGCCCTTCCATTGAGAAAGCTATCACTGAGGCTTGTATGGCGCCGGTGAAGCATATCAAAGCTGTTAAGGAGAGTTGTGCTGGGTATACTTTTACTGTAATTGCCTGGAAGATTGAAGGAAATAAGAAATGCAGAGTAATTTGATAATGCTTTTGTATTTTGTTTTCATATTTCTGTTTACTGTTATTCTTATCTCTTTGGAAAGAAACAAGCCATGTGTGTAACTAGTTTCTTGTCAATTCGTTTGATTTGATCATTGTTGTAAGAACTTTTTCCCCCCCTTTAAGAACATGTTATTATAAATTAGGGCAAATTACCCAAAAATCGAGTCCTCAAATTTATACCCTCAAACTTTCAATTCTAAAAATTGAGTCCCCAAATTTATACAAGTATTAAAATTGGGTCCTCAAACTTACATAGTCGTAGAAATTGTAACAATTGTACAAGTTTGAGAGTTTGATTTTTATCATTTGGAGGTCAGATTTCTACAACTATTATAAGTTTTGAGAGTCCAATTTTAACATTTGTACAAGTTTAAGGGCTTAAAATTGAAAGTTTGAGGTATAAATGCAACTACCACCATAATTCAAGGGTGATTTCTAGAATTTGTCCAAATTATTGTCATCACTAGTATATATTGTTTTGACAGATCGAAAATCATGGAATATAGATTTACCTGAAGAACATTGAAAACAGACCAAAGAATACAGCCAATAGTGATCATGAGAGAACCCTTGAGAAGATCTTGCTGGTTAGCTGTAGTTGAAGAATGGTCATGGAGGTTGTGATTTGTCCATGGCAGATTCAGGATTGGTCCTCTTACTAGAGTCATTATCATTGCCCCTCCCACTGCCACCACTGTCCCTAATATCTTTGCCTGGCTTGACAACTGTCTTACGTCGACCTTCTCGAGCCTAAACAAACAGACAAGAATAGATTGCATCAAAATATTGTCGCTCACGAATGAGTTTAGATATTAATTTATTTCGTTGAATTCAATACGTGAACTATCAATATCAATTAAAGATAATAATATTGTGGAGTTTTGAATTCATGGTACTTTAGCTTTAATGTCATATCAAGCTATAATTAAATTTATAAACTTGAGTTAATTGGCTACAACATATTTAGTCATTCGTATATACTTTTAACAATTTGTATCTTTAATTTTAATATATATTCCATAAGTGCAGTCTTACAAATAAAATGATGAGGTGATATATAAAGTACATTTTATTATTTGAATTGAAAATAACTTGCTATTTTAATTTGATAAAATGGACATATTTACTCGTTGAATAAGAAAGTACTCATTTTATGCTACCTGATTTAGAATAATTTATCTGATTCAAAATGACTGGTTAGTAACTTAGGTCTGTTTGAATTGACTTTTTAAGTATTTACAAATTTAGAAAGTCAATCCAAATACACTCTTAGTATCATACTAATAATTAGTTTGGTAACAATTAAAATATTTAAATCGTAATAATAAAAATTGAAGCAATGGACTAAATTACCGAACAATCCAAGCCATGAGAAACACAAGACCGGGGACCATATTAGTCATAGCAGATGCAAAGGTTGCTGTAGTGTATTTCATGCCCGTATAATACAAGTTTTGGTCTAGTGCAGGCCTGTCACACAAATCCAAAAATTTAAGTTGATAAGTTATGGTAAATTTAACATTTTGTTCATATGTTATGTTTACTCTCACTTGTGATTTTGAAAATCAGATGTGGTATACTAATATCATACGTTAAAACACCATTTACCAACGTCTACAACAGTTGAACCAGGACCAAAAAAAAATTATGATGACGACGAAATAATGACGGTGGAGATTAATAGTTAAGTGTTCTTACTCCAAAAGTCCCAGCAACACAACCTTCCCAAAAATGGACCAAGTCATCTTCGGTCTCACTTTTCTCTCAAAGACAAAAGCGAACGGAGCGACGACAACCGTAGCAATGGTGTATCGGTAGACAACTAACACATGCTGGTTGAGTCCTTGGTTGAGAGCAAACTTGGAAATGACCACCATTCCGGCAGTGATGAACTGCTGAAGAATCACTGCAATATATGGCTTTGCCTGACTCAACATTCCGGCGGGGTGCTCCATGCCGCCGGTGCCGGAGACAGTTCTGTGTAATAATGTATGAAGTAATGAGATCCATTTGCAAGCTTCATGAAGCTCCTTTTTATAGAGAGAGTTTTTTTTTTTTTTTTTTTTTTTTTGATATATATATATTCTCCATGAGGATTTTACAAAACATGTCCACTAAAACACATCAATACGTAAGGGCAACATCACAACGGAAAAGCATGGGAAATTTTTTTCAGGTATTTGTGCATTCGTGGCTCAAAATCAACCTGGTTCTTCTTACCTACTTTTGTTAAATTTTTTAACTTTAAATCCCAAATGGAACATGTTCTGTTTGATAGTCATTCCATTTTTTTTTTTTTTTTTTAAAATACTATTTTCACTCTCTTTATTTTGGAATTTACTTTCTAATCATGATTTCAAAATTTTAACCAAAATTTGAAAAAAAAAATTGTGTTTTTATTTTCTATTTCTTCAAAAATTATGTTGGTTTCTTCTCAATTTATTTACAACCGTTTTTCTTAAAATAAATACATTTCAATTATTCAGATAAATTCTAAAAACAAAACCCAATTTTTAAAAACTGGTTTTTAAAACCAAATTTTAGATTCTGATAATACAATTCGAAGATAGATAACAAAACAAAAAAACTCATGGATATAAGTAGAATTTACAAACTTAATTTTCAAAAATTAAAAACCTAAAATCTATCAAAAGAGGTCGTAGTTTTTAAATACTTTTTTAAAAAGATTATTTCTTAGTAAGTAAATATTAATTAAAAAATATAAACTAAAAATGAAATCATTATCCCATGGGCTAATATCATGTTAAATCATCATAATACAAAATCAAACAACTACTAATTAAACACGTGATATTAATTGGAGAAATTACATGCCTTGGAATACACGAAACTTTCTTCTCTAAATATCATGTTAAATCACTAATCAACTTTTAGTCGTATAAATCTAATTACATCATTAGTGTGACCTCTTCTAACTTTAGATGTGGCAAATATTTATTAATCTATGTTTTCTATTAAATTTATAACAAACAATGAACTCCACTAATTAAAAACTTTAAGCAATATACCACATCATCCAAAAGTCAGACCAACAAATATTTAACTTTTGGCAAACATTGGCTCTCTCTTAGTTGATTTGGATATGAGTTTGAATATGTTCTTAGGTGATTAAATTTAAATACTAATGTGGTTTTGGGCTTTGTTTGGGTCTAGTTGTTGGTTTAATATGTCCATGTAATATTCCTTCATATTTATTGTTTGTTTTTATTTGATACATTTCTAATTTAATTTTGAGAATGAATTCAACTTATTCAACTAATAAATACAATTAAGTTGTTTTTTTAAAAATATTTGACATGAAGAAATCAAATCTCAAATCTTGAAGTGGATAGTACAAATTTTATGTCAATTAAACTATGGTTATGTTTTAAATTATTGAAGTTTCTCTAAAAAGTTCGATTTTTGCTTATGAATATTATTCAAATATCGTTATTCCTAAAAATCGATTGGGTAGAATAAAAGACGTAGACGATATCTATGATTTCACAAAACCTTTAGTGCTATTCCTAAGTATAATTTTGGATATAAAAATTGAAACTATTATCATCACATAGAGGAGAGAGAGAGTCACTAGACTTATTGTTTGCGTATACTTCAAGTTAGTTTTCATTTCTCTCTCTATATATCAAAATTTAAACATAGTGTATAAGGGGAGGGAGAAAGCTACCTTTTAAGTCTTGGAATTTTGAAAAATAGGTATGCTCGGTTCCTGAATTTTAAAAATATACTTTTCAGTTCCCGTTTTTTTAAAATAGATTTTAAATGTTCATGAAGTGACTTTTTTATATTATTTTAAATAATTGTATAAATTTTAAAATTAGAAAAATAATTTTAAAAAATTATCTCTTCTCTCCTCCCATCTCGTTCCTTCTTTCCCTCATCTTCTTCTTCCTCTTACATTTTCTATTAAAATATGATAACAATTAAAAGGAACATAGCTATTATATTTGGAACTAAATAAAATTAATTTACTAAAACCTACTTTTGTAAAATAAATAAATAAATAAAAGGTCATAATTTTATAGGGACCAAATATGATTGTAGTTTGAAAATTGGAAGTCATTTATTTCATTAATAAAATCAACAGAGATAAGAGATAAGTTTTTAAAATTATATATATATATATATAATTTAAAATGTCATAAATCTATCTTTTAAGAATTTGAAAATTAAAGCATGTTTGGTAACGATTTTGATTTTTGTTTTTGTTTTTGAAAATTAAACTTATGAGCACTACTTCCATCTTGAAATTTCTTCTTTTGTTATTTACTTTTCATCGAAGTTTTAAAATACTCCAAGTTAAATTTTGAGTACTAAAAAAAGTAGATTTCAAAAAGTTGTTTTTGTTATTAGAATTTGACTAAGAATTTAACCAATACAAATTATTGTAAGAAATGTGAATAAAATAGGTTTAATTTTCAAAAATAAAAATAAAAAATCAAATAGATATCAAACGGAGTTTAAAAATATCAATTTTTAAAAATTTAGAGACTAAAAAGTATTTAGCGAAAAATTAGGGTTGTGTGGATTTGCTTTAGTAGATGATTTAAATTATTAAATAAATTTTAAAAAAAAGGCATAATGCTTGAAAAAGCTCTTTACAAAAACCTTGTGTCTTTACACACTTTAATCAAATCCATTATATCACACACACTACTGACTAACTTTATTATTATTATTATTATTATTATTATTATTTTATCTTTAATTTGCTGATCTTTACATGCACTCATTTTCCCAATTATTTCTTCATTTTCCATAAAGATGCATGTTGGACAAACCACCAAAACCCCATTTTCCTCTATGATCAGATATTTCCATATTTTAATCTATCTTCTATAAGGGAAAAAAAAAAAAAAACCAACTACAATAAAAAATAAAAAATAAACCAACTACAATATTTATATACATTGAGCTAATTGTTCAAGGAGTTGTTGTGAATGGCTAGAATTGTATTTTTTTTAGATTATTCTTTTGAAATTGTTGTAATTAAATTATGTTGCTATAAATTTGTTAATATCGTGGGGTTTAATTTAAAATAGGGTTTCCATTCGAAAAATTTGTGAAAAATGTCACTAATCACAATTCTATAGGTGTGACAATTTATCTAGTGATTTAGAACTTAAAATTTAAGATTTCGTTTAATAATTATTGGAAATAATACATTTTTTGTCCCTAAATTTTCACTCTAGTTTTTATTTGGTCTCTAAGCTTTAAAATGTTACACATTTAGTCCTTAAGTTTTGAATTTTGTTTCAATTTAGTCACTTAGTTTCAAAATGTACAATTTTACCCTTGAGATTTGGGTTTTGTTTTAATTTGGTTCTAGGTTTGAAGATTTTAGACTTTTAATCTCAATTTTTCATGCAATACTCACTTTCAATCATTGACAATAATTTCTATTCATTAATTAAATATAATTATGAATTGAAAATTTAAATTTAATTTTCAAAGTGATAAAAATAGTGAAAATTAATTAATTATAAGTCTTTTAACGATTTTTAATTTATTAACATAAATAAACTTTAAAAACAAAAAACGAGTGTTTAATGAAAAATCGAGATTAAAAGTATAAACTTTGAAACATAAGAACCAAATTGAAGCAAAACTCAAATGAGGGTAAAATTGTAACATTTTGAAATTTAGAGACTAAATTGAAATCAAACTCAAAACTTAAGAAATAAATGTGTAACATCAAGCTCAGAGATTAAATAAAAACTAGAGCCAAATCACCAAAACCATATTTTTTTCATAATTATTTGACCATTTATTTTTAAATTTTGAAAATTAAATTTATAAACACAAACACAACATCCTCCATTGAACTTCTTTTTGTTTTGTTTATTATCTACTTTTTAATTTTTAGGATATTTTTAAAATTCAAGCCAAATATATATAGTTTTTAAAGAATTTAAATGCGTTTACTTGTACAAGGATAAAAACTATATAGTAAAAATTAAAATGGTATGAGAAAACAATCATATGTTGTAAGTTATTTTTCTTTAGGGTTTATTATTATTATTATTATTATTATTATTATNCCAAGATCAAAATAGGGCCCCCTTGAGTTGTCTTATCATATAAAAACGAATACACAAAAGTTAATTAATTTTAAAGTTCTTTCTCTAGCTTTGTTCCTTTTTAATTATGAGATCTAAAAGATTATATCATAAAAAGTCTTAACATAAAATCTTGAGATTTTTTTAAAAAAATTAATATAATTATATTTTTGAAATTGAAATAGAGTTTTTCGAAATTTATTTTTAAAATATTATATTTTTATTGATTATCTTCGTTTTTTTTAAGTATTATAATTAAAGTACGGGGTGGGAGAATCGAAACTTTGACCTTGAGCTCGAGCTCATCTATTCATGTCTCTTCCAAGACGAGATCCACTTCTCTCTTATTTTTTTTTTATTTAAAATCTTAAGACTTTACATTTAGACTTATAATTTTGCATTCTTGAGATTTTAAAAAAGATTTTTCTTTTTGTTTTATATTCATAACTTATATATATATATATATATATATCATTCTTCGTTTCTTGAAGAGACGAGGATCTTTAAAAAGATTGATCTCGCCTTTGACTAATAAAACTACAATATTTGAACAATAAATTTCAAGACAACCATATAATTCTAATTATAAGTTTTAAAAAATAACAATATTAATGAAAAAAAAATCCTAAAATCTTGCCACGTCCAAAACAAAAATTCATTACTTTCTTCCATTGGTAAGCATAAGAAAAATGAGATTAATTACTTTAAATAATTTTGATTCTCATGATCATTCTAGAGGTCGAAGAGTAGATCCCCTATCCCTACAATTGTAAAAAAATTAGTATATTTAATTTAGTTGTGATATGACGCTTAACTAATTTTGATCAAAAGAAAAAAGCTCCCTAATATGTATACACACATGTATTGATGTTAATAATAAGTTAGTCTTACAACTTTAATTTCCAATTTGTATCTACTTTGTTTTCTTAAGTTTAAAAAATGTATAACAGATCTATGAACTTCTAATTTTGTGTCTAATAAGTATTTAAAATTTAAAAGAGCATATCTTAAATTTTAAAATTTTCAATTTTTTGTTTCATAGATTCTTCGATTTTTAAATTCGTATCTAATGCATCTTTGACCTACTCAACATTTTAAAAAATTTACGAACCACTATGCACACTCGAAAGTTTAGGGCTTGATTTTAAAATTTAGACTTGTATCTAATA
Organism: Benincasa hispida; assembly: GCF_009727055.1. Lineage (NCBI taxonomy): Eukaryota > Viridiplantae > Streptophyta > Magnoliopsida > Cucurbitales > Cucurbitaceae > Benincasa > Benincasa hispida. Next base: position 16,694,384 of record NC_052354.1, read on the forward strand.
AATAAGAAAGTTTTTTAAATTTCAAATATGTCTAAGACTTATTAGATGCAAACTTTACCCGTTTACAGGATTGAACTATAGTTCTACCGATATACAAAATATAATAAAATTTCTTAAAGAAAACGTCAAATTTATACAATAATTTGTAAGATATTAAAAAGAACTAAGATTCTTAGAAATAGATACAAAATTTATGTCATGCAATAGAAATGTCGAATATTATTTTATTTTAATATTTATTTTATATTCATTATAAATATTAAAATAAATTTTAGAATGAAAGAATATTCGAAATTTTCATTGCATAACAAAAATTTCGTATCTACTTGTAAGAATCTTAGTTCTTTTAGTATTATACAATTGAATTTTAAATGATGCATTAATTTAACCCTGTTAATTTTTTTTACTCAGAAAGTAACCCAGTTAAAATTTAAACATCCGTTTAGCTCAAGTAAATTTAATTTTAATTTAATTCTACCTTATTTTAGTACATATTTATATAAAGTATGGGTTACACAATTAATTAAATTAAAGAACCCTTCAAAATAATAAAACTTATCATTATATAGATATAATACTTGAATATAAACTAATTGCATTACGATATTCATAAGTTTTTTCTAAAGGCAAATAGATACTTATAAGTTAATTAATACTTTAGTTTTATTTAAATCATTTTCAATTTTTTTTTATTGAAAATGAAAAAGAAATTATAGTATTTATATGAATATTTTTTAAATAGTAATATAGTGAGAATAAAATATTCAATAATTTGATGCCTTGTTTTGAGAATCTTTGATCTCGTTTGGTAACCATTTGATTTTTTGTTTTTGTTTTTTAAAATTAAGTTTATTTCATCCACATTTCTTAGAATGATTTGCATCAATACGATGGTTGAATTCTTAACTAAATTTAAAAAACAAAAACAACTTTTCGAAAGTTACATTTTTAGGTTTTGATTTTTTAAACTATTAGTGAAGAGTAAATAACAAATGAAAAAATTAAAAGTGGAAGTAGGATCCACGGACTTAATTCAAAAAAATAAAAATAAAAAATAAAATGGTTACCAAATGAACCTTTAAAATTTTATAGTCGAGAAAAAGAGGAAAAAACCCTTTAAAATTACATGCCAATATATCATATCCTATATATTCCTTCCAAACAAAATTTGAAATTTCATACAAAAACATAGGGTAATTTAGGGTTTTCAAATAAATATGCTATAATTGATAAAAGTCACAAGTTTTCTTTTTTTTTTAAAAAAAAATGCAAAGGTATTAGATTAAATACGTGAGAGATCAAAACTCTTATCTAATACAAACACTATATCAGTTGAATTATGCCCATTTCGATAAAAATCACAAGTGTAAATAATAAACTTCAATAAATGAACAAATTGTCGAAGTTTTAAAAGATCTCAGAAAAAAACCCTTAAATATAATAATTTGCATGATATTTTTTACTAAAAAATTATAAAAAAAATTAGAAGGTAAATCCAAATATAACTCAACTAATTAAAATATTGTCATATATATTCTTTACTAAAATGTTAGCATCAAATCTCATTGGATAATATTTATGTTACAACCTTAAAAAGAAATTAGGTTGAAGTGGGGTGACTAGATTGTCTAGCTAGTTATCTAGGATATAGGATCCTATAATGATCCATACATTTCTTTTAAGTGTGTGCTTGCTTGTTATTACACTCATTTATATTTTCATTTTCTTTTTCATTTTCATTTTCATTTTCAGAGAACTTTTTTAGAGTAGCATTTTTTAGCCTTTTTATTTTTAAAATCTCCTAATCACTTTAGACTATATAATAAAAAAGGATGAAGATATCGACGTCGATATGGATATCAAGATTTCAATTTTATAGGATATATCAATCAAATATCGATATCAAAATATATTTTTATAAGTAAAAAAATATAAAAAATTATTTAAATTAATAATTAAGTTGTTTTTTACTCTAATTAGGGTGTATTTTGTCTAATTTTTAAGTGTTTAATTTTAAAATAAGCTATTTAAAAGAAAACTTGAGTGTTTGGCAAATCCTTAATCTAGCTTTTGAAATAATTTCAAAGTGTATTTTCAATAGTTTTTATCAAAACAGTTTAAATAAAAATGACTTTTTTGAGAAACATTTTTTTTCTCTCGTCAATCCAAACATACCCTAAGTTATGACGTTGTTATCAATATTTATATTCATATTGAACTAAATAGATTATTTTCTTTTTTATGTTTTATCAGCCTTAAAAAATAACAAAGATTTTTCTAAAAAAATAATAAAAATAAAAGATATCAGAGATAACCATAGACTTTTTTTTTTTTTTTTTTTATCTATATTGTACCATTCGATTTATAGATGATGGATATGATAAATATTTTAATCCTTACATATGAATCCAACATTTTGAAAAGTATTTTTAAGTAATAAGTTAATAAAAGCACTTTTCCTCTTAGAAGCAATTTCAAACTCAATCTCCTCTTCCTTCGTATTTTTTAAATCTTTGGATTTTTTTTTTTTTAAAAAAAAGTTATTGCCTTTCGTCTAAATTTGATGCATATTTCAAATTTTAGGGTACATAAAGTTGATGAAAATAAACCTCACATCGGGTTCCAAAATCATTAAAGTTTAAAGATATTTATAAAATGATAAAAAAAGATGATGATGTTCTAGTACACAAAAGTTGTTGAATTAAATGAAAGCTCAATTAAAGATATTTTGGAAAAAAAAATGGTAAAAATTTGAGAACTCTTAAAATAATTGATAAAAATATGATATATATTTTTTTAATTATTGAGTTACACTCTATAAAAAAAACTAACATATTTATAAATATAGTAAAATAATCAGTGATAGATTATGATAGATCGTGATAGAAATCTATCACGATTTATCGAGTGAAATTATCCTTAAAAAATATAATTAAAAAAAGAAACGCGGCGTAAAATTAATTTTAAGAAGAGACAACATGCTAAATAATATATTTTATCAACTAGCACAATTAATTCTTAGTCCTAACAACAAAACATTTTCTTGTCACTAATGTTAGAAAGATTGAAAATAAAATTTTGAAAAATAATTAATTTAGATAAAAAAAATATATATTTTAAAAAATCAGATTAGATTACGGTTTTGTTTTGTTTTTAAAGTTAGATATAAATTAAAGTCTTTTTACCATATCAAATTGAAAAGAAAGTATAAATAAATAAAAAGGTTATTGTATTATACAAAATACTAAATTTCATTACATGGATCTTTAATGGATATCTTTATACAATTGAAGTTTTAGTAAATTCAAAAAATTGTTAAAATTAAAATATAAAATAATCTATTTACTTATAGTATTATTATTTTTTTTCTTTTTGCAAAAATGAAAAAAAAAAAAACCTAACATTCATGTGATAAATAACCAAAACTCCAAAAATTATTATAGATATAAATCATCAACGTTCCGGTTAATACTTATTTAGACCCAATTTGACAATCATTTGGTTTTTGGTTTTTTTTTTGTTTTTGAAAATTATGCATATAGACGCTACTTCCACCTTCAATCTCTTCATTTATTATCTACTTTTTATCAATGATTTAAAAAATTAAACCAAATTTTAAAAACAAAAAAAGTAGTTTTTAAAGTCTTGTTTTTGTTTTTGGAATTTAGCTAAGAATTCAATCATAATACTTAAGAAAGATGCAAATTATTGTAAGAAATTGATAGAAAATAAACTTAATTTTCAAAAATAAAAAATCAAAAACAAAAAACGAAATGGTTACCAAATGAGATCTTATTTTTTTATTTTTGATTTTTAAAATTAAATTTATAAACACCACTTCATATATTCGTTTGTATGGTTTGTTATTTACATTTCAAGAGTATTCTCAAAATCAAAACTAAAAGAAGTAGTTTTCAAATTTTATTTATTTTTTATTTTTAGAAATGGACTAAGAAATCAAATACTAATTAAATAGAAAAAAAAATGAAAGCCATAAATAAGAAATTTGGTTACCAAACGAGTTTTTAAAATATTAAATTTGTAGGTTGCATTTACGATTAGATATATATGCACAATTACCAAAATATATCGAAGAATTTTTTTTTGGACATTCGGTAATAAAATTTAATTAGATTTAGACTAAAGATTACCGAAATAGATTCATAATTATTATTTAACTCTTTTTAAATTATATTTTTATAAAATCTTACCCCAATATTAATTTTAAAATTTCAATAAATTTAAGTGGTTAGAATTTATTTATTTTATAGAAAAAATATCAAATTATTTACAGAAATAGTAAAAAAAAATATCGATAGATTTCTATTAGTTTTTATAATTTATAGACACCGATAGACTTCTATCAACCTCTATTAAAAAAGATTAAAATTTTACTATTTTGTATAAATAATTTCTTTTATTAAAATTCCCTTACCCTAGTTTGAAGTGTAACCAAGCTCTTACCATTTTTTTTTAAACAACTTTCCCAATCCAAAAGATATTGATGTGATTGTTATTGGATATTCTTAAGAATGTCTTTTGATATGAGGATGCCATTGATTGCTAGCGAATATTCTTGGAATATGTTTGAGTATATATGTCAGAGCAAAGATCAAATTCATAGCAATGCCCAACAAATATTAAAATACCTATTGTTTATTAAAACAAAACCTATTGTCAAAAAAAAAAAAAGAAAAAAGAAAAAAGTTTAACATTAAAAAAAGGTTAAAATTTTTTTTTTGTCACTATTCTTTCATATGAAAGCAAAAATTTAGTCCATGAACTTTGGTTTCTAACGATTTACTCTTTGTAATTTTAACTTTATAACAATTTAGTCCATAAACTTTAATAGGTAACAATTTAAACATTGTACTTTTAATTTCTAACAATTTTGTCCCTAATGTAAACAAATTTATCAAGATTAGATGTCAATTTTTATTATTGTTTGATGTAGACTTTGTATTTTTTTAAAAATATTGAGAGTCTCTAATTAGTTTATCGGTTTCTTTATGCAAGAAATCTCATTAAATCTTAACAATAATTTCTACACTAGGGATTAAATTGCTACGAATTTTAAACTACAAAGACTATTGTTACATGAAAAAAATCATAAACTAAATGGTTTGAAACCAAAGTTTAATGAATAAATTTTTACTTTTATTAAAGTATATGGACTAGAAGTGGTTTTTAACCCAATTAAAATTAAAATACCTAAAAGAGCGCGCACACAAATATATTGGTTCATTAAAAAAACATATTGTAGAATTGAATACTACAACACTGTAACTATTTTTTTTATTCATCATATTATATTGGAGTGAAAACTTAAAAAAGTTTTATTATTATTATTATTATTATTTAAAGGTATTCTTTGAAACTTATTTTAATGAAGGCATTTTACTACATTATAAAAAACTTATAGTTTTGTACCCGGGTCTAGTTGAATGCCTTGGGTCTATATAACTTAAGTTACCATTGAGATTATATTTACGGTTTTCATTTTGGACCTTTATTTTGAACCTACTTGATTTAGGGTTTTAATAGAGGTGTCATCACTCATATATATATATATATATATATATATAATGCTAAATTATAAAAATATCATTGAAATTTGTACTTTGTATAAAAAATACCCTTCAACTTTCAAGAAAAGTCAGAAAAATACCATTACTATTAGTTTTGTTGGTATTTTGTTTAAAAAATACCACCGAATTTTCAAAAGTATAAAAAAAAATACCCCTGAACGTAAAAAATTTCAAAACTACTCTTATTGTTAGTATATGAGCAAAAATTGTTAATGCCTCGTTACAAAAATAACTAAAATAAAAAAACTACAAAAATAACTAAAATAAAAAACAATAAGTCTAAAAATGCTCCTAGTTGCTAGTATAGCGATCAATTTGTTTGAAGTTTTCACAAGTTAAAAAAGAACCAATTTTAAAACAAATTATATAGCCTTCGTCATTTCTTCTTCCATATAGATGGCCATTGGAAGAGGAATTGCTCAAAGTACTTGATTGAGAAGAAGAAAACAAAAGAAGTTAAATATGATTTACTTGTTTTGGAAACCAATTTGGTGGAAAATAATAATTCAGTCTGGATAATTGCTTCAAGGACCACTAACCATGTTTGTTTTTCTTTACAGAGAATTAGTTTTTGGAAGCTAAGGAGATGACGATGAGAATCAGGACTAGAGGGGTCGTCTTTGTCGTTGTTGTGGAAAGCATTAAATTACCATTTCAGAAATCTCATGTATTATTGAACAATATCTATGCAGTTCCTACTATAAAGAGGGACTTAATTTCTATTTTATGTCTTTTAGAACAATGTTATTCAATATCATTTTCTATGAATAAAGTGTTTATTTTTAAGAATGGTATTGAAATTAGTTCAACGATATTAGAAAGTAATTTATATATGAGCTAAGATCATTAGCATCTAAAAAACTTCTCAAAATTGAACGGTTTAAAACAACAACAACAAAGACTATAAGACAAAAAATTTCTCCTAAGGAAAATACCTATCTTTGACATCTAAGATTAGGTCACATAAATCTTAATAAGATGGAGAGATTGGTTAAAAGTAGACTTCTAAACGAGTTAGAAGAAAATTATTTACCAATATGTGAGTCGTGCCTTGAAGGTAAAATGACTAAACAACTTTTTACTGGAAAATGTTATAGAGCCAAAGAACTCTTAGAACTTGTATATTCAGACCTCTATGGTCCAATGAATGTTAAGGCAGGAAGAGGATATGAATATTTCATCTCTTTTATAGACGATTATTCTAGATATGAGTATATTTGCCTAATGCTACATAAGTATATGAAGCTCCTGAAAAGTTCAAAGAGTATAAGACTGATGTTGAGAAATTATTATTAGGTAAAATAATTAAAACGCTACAATCTGATCATGGTGGAGAGTATACGGACTTAAGATTCCTGGATTATATGATAGAACATGGAATCACATCCCTGCTCTCAACGCTTGGTACACCTCAACAAAATGGTATATCAGAAAGGAGAAATAGAACTCTATTTGACATGATTCGGTTAAAATGATGAGCTATGCTCAATTACTAAATTCTTTTTGGGGTTATGCATTGGAGATTGTAGTATACATTTTGAATAATGTTCCATAAAAAATTGTTTCTAAAACATCTTTTGCGTTATGGAGAGGTTGTAAAGGTAGTTTACGTCACTTCAGAATTTTGGGTTGTCGAGCACAAGTGCTTACAAAAAACCCAAAGAAATTGGAACAAACCTAAAGAAATTGGAATCTCATTCAAAAGTATGTCTATTTGTAGGCTATCCCAAAGAGACAAGAAATGGTTGTTTCTATGATTCAAAAGAAAATAAAGTGTATGTATCGAAAAATGCTACTTTATTAGAAGAAGATCATAATATTAGTGATCACAATCCATGCAACAAAATTGTATTAGATGAAATTTCCAGAACCATCAGTACATCAACAAAAGTGTTTGATAATGCTAGTACATCTAGTCAAACTAATCCTTCTCAAGAGTTGAGAGTGCCTCGTCGTATTGAGAAGGTTACATCCCAATCTATATGATACATGGGTTTAACAAAAGCCCACGTTGTCATACTTGATGATGACATTGAGGATCCATTGTCTTCTAAACAAGCAACAACTGATGTTGACAAATATGAATAAACTAAAGTCATGGATCTTGAAATAGAGTCGGGATCTTGTAGCTCTACTTGATGGGGATAAAATCTATAGGTTGTAAATGGATCTACAAGAGGAAAAGAAGTGTAGATGGAAAGGTTCAAACCTTTAAGGCGAGACTTGTGGTAAAGGGTTATATCTAGAGACAAAGAGTTGACTATAAGGAAACAAACCCTCCTGTTGCCATGCTAAAGTCAATTCGTATAATCTTGTCTATTGCCACATATTATGACTATGAGATATGACAAATAGATGTCAAGATTGCTTTTTTGAATGACAATCTTGATGAGAGTATCTACATGAGTTAGCCAGAGAGGTTCATAAAACAAGGTCAAGAATAAAATGCTTCCAATCTTAAAAAGTCAATTTATGGATTAAAACAAGCATCTAAATATTGGAATATAAGGTGGACACTGTAGTCAAATCTTATGGTTTTAATCAAAATGTTGATAAACCTTGTGTATAAAAAAAATCAACAAAGGCACTATAGCTTTTTTTGTGTTGTATGACTCATTGGGAATGGTGTATGTTTCCTAACTAACATGAAGAATTGGCTATCTGCTCAATTCCAAATGAAAAAATTGGGAGAAGCATAGTTTGTTCTTGGGATCAAATCATTATGAATCACAAAAACAAAATATTAGCCTTGTTTCAGGTATCTTATATTGACAAAATTCTTGTCAGATATTCGATGCATAATTCCAAGAAGGCTAATTTTTCTTTCAGGCATGAAATTACATTGTCTAAGGAATAGTGTCCTATGACACCTCAAGAAGTTGAGGATATGAGACAGATTCTCTATGCTTCGGTTGTGGGTAGTCATATGTATGTCATGTTGTATACAAGGCCTGACATATACCATGCAGTAGAAATAGTCAGTAGGTATCAATCCAATCTAGGATTTGATCACTAGATGACGGTCAAAATAATCCTCAAGTATTTAAGGAGAATAAGAGACTGTATGCTTGTATATGCAGCTAAGGATTTGATCTTTATAGGATACGCTAACTTTGATTTTCAGATTGATAAGAATTCTAGAAAATCTATATAAGGATCAATGTTCATTAGAGGGGCTATAGTATGGTGCAACACCAAGCAAGGATGTATTGCAAACTCTACAATAGAAACCGTATATGTAGTTTTTTGTGAAGTCGCTAAAGTTTTTTGGCTTAAAAAGTTCTTAACAAATTTGGAAGTTGTTCTAAATATGACCTTGCCTATCACACTTTATTGTGATAATAGTGGTGTTGCGGCAAACTCAAAAGAACCTCAAAGCCTTAAATAGAAAACATATAGAGAGGAAATATCACATAATCAGAGGGAACGTGCAAAAAAGGGATGTGATTGTCATGAAGATCGCATCGAAGCACACCATTGCTGATCTGTTTATAAAGGCTCTCACAACTAAAGTGTTTAAGAGTCATCTAGAGGGTCTAGTATTATGAGATATGCATCATCTTGTCTAGGACAAGTGGAAGGTGTAATTTGGTATAGTATATGCCTAGTTTATTGTATTGTACAGTAACTTTATTTATAGTCCCACTAGCTTTAGGTTAAGTGAAAGATTGTTAGGTTTTATGCCCTAAACTCGTGGTTTGTAAATGTATAAACAAATTATTGATAATAAATATTTATTATGTTATATAACTCAATCTAATAAACAAAATCCAAGGTTAATTACATGAAACTTGAAGGGTATGTAGTTGACACACAATAGATTTCGTTCAAGTAATAACCTAAAAGGTCTATAGTAGATGGATAAGGTTGTATGCTTTATCCTGGTAATACTATGGATACGACCCACTTTGTAAAGGTTAAAAATAATGTAATCCAAGTTGTTCATGTGAAGACATGTGAGTGAAGGTATCCTATACAATAAGTTTGTATAAGACTAGACCACAAAATAATTTATCTCTCTTTATAACACCATTGATTAAAGAGATTAATATTTCACAAAATGATCATATGTAACTCGATCTCAATCCTGAGTAAGTTATGGACTTTTGCCTATGATGGCTCGTCCTTTTATTTATACGAGTGAGAGTGACTTGAGTTGTCGACTCAGTAAGTCTACCATCTTAAGGATTTGACCGAGTGGGGAGCTGGGAACATAACTTCACAAGATGGAATTAACTTTGTCCTGGTTAGGGTAAGTAGATTAGTAGTTCCTTTAAGTACTGACTCTGAGACTTGAACAATGGTGCCTCACACTCTCACTGGTCCAAGAGGGACTTAGTTTATGGTTGGACAAAAAATAATTTGTTCATTAAAGGATCAGTGGTACTTAAGGATGTAGAGGTAATTATAGGGGTAAAGCGAATATTTGACCTAGTTGTAATTACGAAAAACTCATGAATGATTGACTTCTATGAAATGGTTATATACATGGACGCAACATATTCTATCGTGCATAAGAGTGCAACTATAGGTCTATAATGGTTTGCCCCATAGTTAATAAATGTCAATTAATTTAATTAAAAATTTTAATTAATTAATATTGAATAATTGGATATTATTGTCTGCCGACCCATTAGATCCCCTTGCTAACTCACAACAGGTAAAAAAGAACCAAGAGTTCTAAAAAAATTTGAAATGCTCAAATTGATTAAGGGGATATATGTTAGTTGTGTATAGAGTATGTCTCATCGGCTTATGTCTCACAAGCTTTAGTGCAAGTGGAGATTTTTGGGTTCTATGCCCTAAAGCCTTATAGTTAATAAGTTATTTGAAATAATGGTTTATTATTTTATATATGCAATTTTCTATTAAAAAAAATATCCAAGGGTATTTTATGTAACTTGAATAGTATGTGCTAGATATACAGGTGGATCATGTTCAAGTAATAACCTAAATGGTTTATAGTATATGGATAAGGTTGGGTGTCTTATCCGGATGACACTACTGATACAATCCACTTTATAAATGTTACAAGATTTGTATGTATTACAAACGATTTATTCCAAATCGTTCATGTGGAGACATAAGAGTGAGGTATCCTATACAAAGAGTTTGTATAAGACCGAATCACTAAATGATTAATCTCTCTTTATAATTGAATGGATATGCGAGTACCTATTGCAGAAAAGATCGCATCATAATTTTAATTTTACATAACGTGCAAAGAATATATGTGACGGAAACAAAAACACATGATCAATTAAGCATACATAAATATATATAAATTGAAAAGAAGAAAAGATTCAGAAAACGTACCTTTGAAGACTAGTCTCTTCACAATTTCCTCTCCAAAAACTTTAAACACGAACAATAAAAACACAACAACAAGTGTTCCAAACCAACAGACACCACCATATGGAGACTTCAGTATTCTCGGGGTAGAGAACCGTAAAGAGTTTTTGAGATTCTTTGAATAGTTTAGAGAGGGAATGATTTTGTTTTGAGAGAAAAAAACATCTTTCAAAAACCTTCAACAACTTCAATATTTTAAATACCTTACAACTCCAACACATTTTGGAGTACTTATAATAGTGCAAGTGGAAGATGAAAGAACCTTTCTTTTCATCTTTCAAATAATAATGAGATAATTTATTGAAGAAAATGAAAGGATTATGAAATTTAAAATACATATAATTAACCAAAACTAATTTTTATTTAATTTATATATATAATTTAATTTAATATTATATATAAATTCTCTCAAATATTTAATATGAATCAAATTCATATTAAGGTTGTTTTTTTTCTCTCAAATTATATCTCATAAAATTTTATATAAATAATTTTCTTTATTGACTTGAATAATCCAAATTAATTCAAATTAATTCGATTCTTATTTTATCCCTATTGAGCTAATGAGGGGACCTTATGGACCTATAGTTTGAAGGTCCAATAATACTCGATTAATTAATCAAACTTTTTGATTAAATTAATTAATTTCCATTAACTATCAGTCACTCCACTAAAGACTGATAGTTGCACTATTCGCACTACAGATATATTTCTATGTCTATTGGATATAACCAATCGATGGTGCATTGACCCTTTACAAATTGCTCGTAAGTATAGCTGGGCCAAAATTATCATTTTCCCCCTGTAGTTACATCTAACTCCTTAAGTACCACTGATTCCTCTAATGAACAATATGTCATATTCCAACTATGACCAAACCCTTATTAGGCCAGAAGTGGATGTGACACCACATTGTTCAAGCCTTGTAATCAACCCTTACGGGAGCAATTTATCTACAATTTCTAACTATAGAGAAGGAACAAATTTTTTTTATGTAGTTGTATTCCCAGCTCCCTAATTAGACGAATCCCCAAAATGGTAGGCATATTGAGTTGGCGATGAAGGAACTCTGAATCGAGATCCAGTGAAAGGAAGCGGATCGTTCCAAATTCCATTGAGAAAGAATACAAAAATAAAAGCTTAAGCCTATTTATAATCGAATTAAACATAGGTCTTATATGAAAGCATGTAATTCCTTTTCTATTACATACATAACACTTATATATTTAAAGTAATGAGAAAAAATATATATATCTATCCATACATCTAATCTATATATTATAGCAATTATAATATAAATGATGCATGAACATGCTTAATTTATAATGTAATTTTATAATATAATATTTACATTAAAAATTATGCATCAACGTATGGATATCCTATGGTGGGATTATGTTATATGACATACATTTTGACATACAACAAAAAATATCACACATCAAATGCATAAAATAAAAGTTTCAATTTGGACTGGGATTGGTTTTCTAAACTTTTAATAAATTAATATAAAAAATATTAATTTAACTAATCCAAAATAAGATTTTTTTTAAAAAAATAATGTTATTTTAATATTTATTGACAAAAATAGGGTTGGTTTGAAACTATTGACAAAAAATAGGATAGTGAAATCGTGGACGGGATCCCCGAATTTTGAATCAACACATAAATCATGTATCCTGTCCATGATTTAAGGCCAGACACAAATTAAGGCTAAATCTTTTTTTTTTCACATTTTCTCCCAACTTCTGTCATCTTCTTATATATATATATAATATATATATATATTTAGCGTTTTTGCATTTTTGGAATTTTCAAAGGCCTATAGTAAAATAAAAATGAATCAAAATTTCTAGGACGAATTAAGGTTAAATTTTCCCCCCACATTTCCCCCAACTTCTGTCTCTTCTTTTTTATTTTTTAGTGTTTTTTTTTTTTTTTTTGCATTTTTGGAGAATCTTTTTTCTGTGAATTCTTAAAGGCCTACGATAAAATAAAAAATGAATCAAATTTCTAGCAATTAAGGCTAAATCTATTTTTTTTCACATTTTCCCCAACTTTTGTTTCTTTTATTTTTTAGTTTTTTTTTTTGTATTTTTGGAGAATTTTTTACTGGGAAATTCAAATTTTTAAAGGCTACAAAAATAAAAATTGAATCAAATTTCTAGCCACGAATGAAGGTTAAATCTATTTTTTTCACATAGATTTGTTTTACCGTAGATTTTTTTTTACATAGATTTGTTTTACCGTGAAATTCAAATAGATTTGTTCCCTGTATCCACTTAAATAAAAAAGCAATAAAAAAGCAATAAAAATATGGAACTCATGGATGGGTTAGCTGACATAAAAATCACGATTTTCCTACTTTATTTTTGTCAATACTTTTTCCCTCCACCTTACTTTTGTAATTTCTTTCCTATATACCCTATTTTTGTTATTACTTTTAAAAAATACATTATTCTTGAACTTACCCCAAAATAATTAAAACTAAATTATTACAATTAATAATGAAGAAAAACAGCTGGAACCCAAACTATCAGAAGTCGAATTGTTAAATCGTATAGCATTGCAACGCTGTTCGCAGCATCGCGAAGCTCTACGTAGCTCATTTGTCCGTTTATCCGTAATATTCCATCCTTGTTCCGTTTTCCACAAAATCAAAGCTGGAACTTGATCACGATCGACACGGACATTAAATACAGACTTGATAGCTTATAAAAAGATGCCCAAAACAATGGGCCCTTTACATATCGAATCTTTAACGAATAGAAAAAATCTAAAATCAATCCCGAAAATATCCAAATGAGCAAACCTCATTTTCAACCTACAAGTATGCAGAATTGATAATCCCACCATTATGTTGTATACGTTTGAAAATTAAAATTAGGACAAAAATGCACGCTCTAATACCAATTAAAAGGATACGCGAGTACACATTGTGGAAGAGGTCGTGTCCTAATTCTAATTTTACATAACGTGCAAAGAATATATGTGACAGAAACATAATACATATGATCAATTGAGCATACATAAATATATATAAATTAAGAAGAAGAAAAGATTAAAAAAACGTACCCTTGAAGCCTAGTCTCTTCACGATTTCCTCTCCATAAACTTCAAACACGAACAATAAAAAACACAGCAACAAGTGTTCAAAACCAATAGAAACCACCACGTGGAGACCTCGGTATTTTTGGGTAGAGAACCATAGAGAGTTTGTGGCCTTTTTTGAATGATTTGGAGAGGGAATGATTTTTTTGTGAGAGGAATTTTTTTCCCAAAACCTTCAACCTTTCTTTTCATCTTCCAAATAATAATGAGAGAATTTATTGAAGAAAATGAAAAGTTTATAAGTTGTTTGAAGAAAATGAAAGGTTTATGTAATTAAAAATACATGTAATTAAATAAAACTAGTTTTCATTTAATTAATTTGTACTTTAATTAACAACCTATTTTATATAATTAAAAAACATACATATAATTAAATAAAACTAATTTTATTTAATTTTTATATATACATTAATTTAATATTATATATATATATATACATACAAATTCTCTTAAATATTTAATATGAATCAAAAAAAATATTAAGGTTGTTTTTTTTCTCTCTCAAATTATGTCATACAATTTTATAAAAATAATTGTCTTTATTAATTTAAACAATTCAAATTAACCTGAATTAATTCGATTCTCATTTTTATCCTAATTGAACTAATGAGAGGACCTTATGGACCTATAGTTTGAAGTTGCAGAGGTACTCGATTAGTTAAATCAAACTTTTCGATTAAATTAATCAACTTCCATTAACTGTCAGTCTTCACTAAACACCGACAGCTGCAGTCTTCACACCATAGATATTTTTTGTGTCCATTGGATATAACCAATCAACGGTGAGTTGACCCTTCACAAATTTCTCGTAAGTACAACTTTGCCAAAATTATCGTTTGCCCTTGTAGTTACATCTACTATGACCAAACCCCTATCGAGTCAGGAGAGGGTGTGGAGCCACATTGTTCAAGCCCTGGAATCAGCTCTTAAGGGAGCAATTTATCTATAGTATCTAACTGTAGAGAAGAAGTGAATTCCTTCTTGTGTAGTTGTGTTTCTAGCTCCTTAATTAGATGAATCCCCAAATTGGTAGGCATATGGAGTCGGTGAAACTGGCCACTCTCATCCATACAAATCAAAGGACCGCCTTCATAGGCAGGAGATCACAACTCACTCAGGATTCAGGTAAAGTCATCTATGGTCATCCTAATGAAATGCAAGTTTCATCTATCAATGGTATTATATAGAAAAACTATACATTTCGTGGTTCAGTCTTATACAAACTCTTTGCATAGAACACCCCTACTCACATGTCTAAACATGAATGATCATGATCAGATCATTTGTAGCACTTTACAACAATTGTAACAATAATATATTTTTAAAATACAATTTCTCTTTCTTTTAAGTTTTTTCTTTTGAAGTCTTTTTTTTTTAAAAAAATTATTATTCTTCTTTGATTATATTTTTTTAAATTCTCTCTCTTCCCTTCTTTGTTTAAATTTAATATTTTATTCATTTAATGAGATTTTTTTTTTATTTCTTCTATCTTTCCTAGCTCAAAATCGATCACCTATCTATTACGATCTCAAGTATAAGTCAAATATATCGATAATACAGTGAAAATTGTAAATGTATATCGCATATATCATGGTTTATTTTTTGGTATATTTACAAATATATTGAAAAATATAAATATATATTGAATATATGTTCTAAGACGATATATAGTACAAATTGTATTGTTCATGCACTTATCAAATATGCACTGATTTAATTATAAAAAATTCAAATATATAGTGCTATATATAACAAATAAACTTTCCTTACATAGTTCTTTTGGTAATTATAATAATAATAATAATATTATTATTATTATATTATTATTATTATTATTATTATTAATTCATAAAATTTGAATAGTGAGGAGAGTTGAAAAAGTAAATTGTGCCAGATTTTTGTGTAAAATAGTAGCCCATTAGACTACAATTGTGTAATTGGATATATTTATTTAAGCAATGTGTAGAAAGCTCAAATTTAATTTAATACATTTTCATTTTTTTTCCATTGATCAATTTAGCTAGCTCGAAAACTTTGAATCATTTTTTAAACTTAAAGGATTAAAATTTTGTAAACAACTTAACGGCCAAATAAAAATTAAAATTCAAACATTATGGTTTTGTTATTCTTCAAATGTAATTTGATTAAACAAAATTATAATTTTCAATAATTGAATTTAAGATTAAAATACTAGTTTATTTCAATTTAAAGTTAGCATATTATGGTAAAAAATTATTCCTTTTCAAATTAGTTAAAGTAAAAAAAGTGTATGAAATTTTATTTCAAAACATAGTAAAATAAAAATATCAAATTATTAACACAAAAAATTAAATAAAATTATAATTTTAGTCAAATCTCTATTTTATTTTTTTTTAAAAAAACAAATATCCTTCTGAATTTTTTAGTTTATTCTAAATTTAACTATATTAAAATAATTAAGACGAAAAATTTAAACAACTATAAAATCTAACCATTGATTAAATATAAAATAAATAAATAAATAAATAAATAAAAAATAAAAAAAAACTCAAGATTTAAAAATCTACACTCCATTTTCAGGCTTCCTAAGCCTTCACTCTAAACACAAGCTTCTTAATCCCAAACTTCTAAAACATGCACTTTAAACACAGTTTTCTTAACTCAGGCTAAATAAACCTCCCAGCCTAACCCATATGCTTAACATTTCCAGACTTAAGATTCCAAACCTACACACCAATTGCCCCTTAAAGAAGTAAGAGGTAATTACATGGTAAAATGGTAATTTTACCCAACTATAGTCACGCACAATTCGTGAAGGGTTGACTTACTGATAATTGGTGATATTCGTGGACACATAAATATATCAAAGTACGAAGAGTGCAATTGTGGGTTTTTAGTGAAGTGACCCACGGTTTATGAATGTTGATTAATTAATTAAAGAATTTAGTTAATTAATCTCACATCATTGGAGCTTCAAATCTATAGGTCTATTATATCCCTGCTAGCCCGCTAAGGATAAAACGAGGAATATTTAGTTTTGGAAGATTTTGAATTGTTCAAATTATAAGAATATTTAAGTTAATTGCAAATGATACAATTAATACATTGTATGTGATACAATTAATATAATATATAAAAATATATTATATTATAAAGTTAATTTTAAATGAGATTCAAAATTAAACTATGTAATACGAGAGAATTATGTATTTGAATAAGATTCAAATATTATATAATATGATTGAGATTCATATTATAACTATAGGTTAAATTTAATACAAATGAGATTCATATTAAACCTATATGTTAAATTTAATATTAATTAGATTCATATTAAGACTATAATATATGAGAGGAAAATAAATTTGAATATGATTCAAATGTAACATTAATTAAATATATGATATTTAATTAATTAATATTAATTAATCAATCAATTAATATTTATATAATTAAATTAAATTAAATTAAATATGATTTAGTTTAATTAAAAATTAACTCCCCTGCAGTTTCCCCTCCTTATAAAAATATAGAGGGATTCTGTATTGTTGAAAAAAAAAAACACAGAAGAAAAATTCTTCTCTCTCGAGAGTTCTCTCTCAAATTTGACTATATCTTAACACTCAAACTTACAGAGAAAAAGTTTTATCTATAAATTTTTTCTTCCTTTAATCTTCCAAAAGGGTTTCCACAAGTATTTTCCTTTCCAGAGAATAGTGGGAAGATCTTGATGGTAGTGTCTTGATTGAGATCGAAGAAGAGTTGTAGAGATTGTGATCACAATGAGGATTTCAAGAAGATTGTAGAGTCTTCAAAGGTATTCTTCTATTCCATATGAAAATCTTTACTGTGTAAAGCATGCATAATTAGGATATGTTTACGTTCTCTGTAATTTTATATCATTTAAAAATTAATTGAAAACATGCACGTTCACACACTTCTGCTGTGGGATTCCATCTCTTCAAGTTGTATATGATACAATTAATATAATGTATATAGATACTTTATAATATAAAGTTTATTTTGAATGAGATTAAAAATTAAACTATATAATATGAGAGATTTAAATATATTTGAATGAGATTCCAATATTAAGTAATATGGATAAGGTTCATATTAAAACTATAGGTTAAAGATTAATATGGATGAGATTCATATTAATACCATAGGTTAAAAATTAATATGGACGAGACTCGTCCATATTAATACTATAGGTTAAAAGTTAATGTGAATGAAATTCATATTAAAATTATAGGTTATGAGAGAGAAGTACATATGAATATGATTCAAATGTATATTTAATTAAATATGAGATATTAAATTAATTAATTTAAGTTAAATAAAAATGAACTCCTTTACAAAGGAGTGGAAGAATGTCTCAGTAGAGTTATAACTCCTTTCCCTCACTTTAATTGCACTATCTCATCAATTGGTGAGGGTCTTTC
This sequence comes from Benincasa hispida, assembly GCF_009727055.1. Lineage (NCBI taxonomy): Eukaryota > Viridiplantae > Streptophyta > Magnoliopsida > Cucurbitales > Cucurbitaceae > Benincasa > Benincasa hispida. Next base: position 16,712,859 of record NC_052354.1, read on the forward strand.
ATTCTAACATGAAAAAGAAAGCTCTCTTAATTCTCTCAATACTCAAGAAAGATAGAAGAATTTCTATGAGATCTTAAATTTCCTTCTCGTCTTTCAAAAGGCTTCCAACCAACCGGTCCTTGCTGGAGATGTAGTAGGGAAAATCAAGTGGAGGTGTCCAACTGATAGAGAAGAAGGTTTCATTTTACGTTAAAATCCTTGTGGAAGATTTGAACACGGTCTTCGAAGGTATTTTTCTCCGACCTTTAATTTTATACTTAACCTATTAGAAATACAATATGTTTCTGTATGTTATGTTTTTAATTATGTATGGTTTTTTCTTCCCAAAATAAAAAAATAGCGATTATTCACTTTCGCTGCGAGATTCAGTCCCTTAAAAAAGAATATCAATTCGATTTCCGGAGGACAATACTTTGTCTCTTGACCATTTTAGCTGTATTATAATTTTACGCATGCGCTTGCATGTTATCAAAGGTTAAAGCAAACTAGTAGTTGGAAGAGAAACTTATCTTGGGTGGTGCTTATGGCCTCTTATTTATAGAGGGATGAACGTTAAGGTTCCTAAACCAAAAGGGATTTGAGGTGGGTTGATCATGCTGTGGCCCATAGGAAGTGAGCCCCATGAAAGGAAGATAGTGGCCTCAACCTCAACCTTCAAGGCCGAGGCGAGCATATTGGGCTGCTTGACTTAAAGTGGCCTAGGTCATGACCTTTGAGGTCGAGGTAGATATATTAGGCCATTCAGTCTAAAGTGGCTTCAACTTATGAAGTCGAGGCAAGCATATTGGGCCACTTGGGCTAGAGTGGCTTTGGCCTTAGCCTCTGAGGCCAATACGAGCAATTTCCTCCCTTCTCCTAGTCTCTTCCACCGTGACCCATTTCTTGCTATTTCAATTTGACTCTTAATGTTAAACTCTTTAGAATTTATGACTTTTGGTCTAAAATGATAACCCATAAGGCCTCATTTTCTAATAATATTCTAATCAAATGATCTCCTCCTAGAAAAAAAAAAATCAAGTACTCTGTAGAGATTTTAATATATATTCTTAACTAATATCAAATCGTTCCATTTATAAAAATATCAATGTATTATGAATATTATAATAAAAAAAAATAGATACCCATTGCTTAGTGTCACAATCGCTCTTTCGAAAGCTTCTCTTAGCGATTGTGCGGCACTTGTTCCCGCACACGAACAAGCCAGCCAACTAGCACGAGTATACAGATTGCAGCGAGCAAACTCGAATACGGAACTGCGATGGCACCACCGATATGGGCTCGTGATCATTGCATATGCTGAAGTTTACCCGGCCTTGCTTTCGCAGCAAACACGACAACATAGGTATTTGGAGAAAAAGGGTTTAGAAGATTAACGGTGTGTTTTCGTAAGTTTGCAAGAAATGGTTCGAGAGTAGATGATAAGATGATAAGAAATGACGCATAGGAGTAGTAGCCTAGATTATACCCTAGAGAGAGTAACGCCAACAACAACGGCTTGGGCTTATGAGTAGATACTTAAACTCATCCAGTGGTTATCGAGAAGAGAATTATTTTTATGAAGTTATCGTCTGTATCTAGCGCTCTCTAGAAAGTTTATTAGCTTTGTGCATGTTCTGCATTAAATAAGTAAAAGAAAGTTTTCTCAAACAAATCTCAGTTTGTACGCAACCTGAGGATTTAACTGCCATGACTAGTCTAATAAAGTGAAAGAAGCAGAAGTGTGTCTCACTACAAATGAATAGAATGTTATAAGTAATATATAGAACATATTGTACTATAGATACATATGGGGATATGTAATGTGTGTGGCGGGTAGAGCAGGGGGTATGGGTTGGAGGGTGAGGCCATGATGCGGCAACGGCCCTGGAGTCTAGACAAATGTATGCTGTTTACGATTTCTCCCCCTTAATTGTGACAAATGTGTCAGATCTGATACTTCCGAGTGGTTCATAGAGAATACGACTCTACTTAAAGTGTTCATTTGATGAGAGCCTGCGGATGCTTGTAGGGAGTATTTTAAAGAAAGGTATCTTAGCATGCTGCAGTTCTTCAAGTACTCGTGGTCTTGCCGCTCCAAACTTAGATACTCTTCAGTCGGTCGCTGTGACACGAAGTGTGAAGATCGCCTGTCCATTTCACGTGATGAACGCTACGGATACGTTCTACAGTCTGGAGCTGCTCGCTATACCAAGTACCGGACTGAAGGCTAGTTATGGTCGGTGAGTGTATATGCCAGGCAAGATAAGTGGTTCTTTTCCTGACAAATTCCGTGTCAATTTTTCACTGTGTAACATCGGTAGATTTCATGAGGCAAAAAGGTTCTCACCCCAGCCAGGCTATATATATTAGAGGGATTTTGGAAGCAAATAGGTTCTTCTCTTAAAATAAGGAACTTCAATGTTGAAAGTCGAGCAAACAGGGATTGTACTCCGTCAACGTTTAGCTATGGTTTTCGGATTTACGGATTGGTTTATAGAGTTTATATGTGCTGTTTTGGCCAGCCGCTCTCTCAGTTTGTGTCGGTGAGCGCTTTTCGGTTT
>NC_052354.1:16719687-16737065 GCF_009727055.1 Benincasa hispida
GAAAGATTGTAGTAGACTAGAAAGCAATAAGCAACAACAACGGCTTTATAGAGTACTACTCCGGGTATGAGGAAGTGATGGTTAGTCTTATCCCCATATAGTGCATTCTGAACAAAAAGCCAACTGGCGCCCTTGCATATGCAAAAGGGCGAATGGTCACTTACAATGAAAATGTAAAGAAAAACAAATACTATACAGGATATGAAAGTATGCTAGAAGGGGGTTGCATTGGGCATGCGGCCATGGGCAACAGGCCCTGGACAAGCATGACCGTTACACTTAGTATCCCAAAGACCATGTGTCACCATTCATGTTGTCCATGTACCTTGTAGTAATTCATGCTTGGTATCCATGTAAATCCACATCCTACTTGCTAAATTGCCTATAAATAGTGGACTTTGGTGGATCTTAAAATTATATACCCATTTGTGAGAAATCCACACCAAATTTCACTAAAATTTTCCATTGTCCAATTTTATAATTTTAGTTTTTATTTATTTATTATTATTATATAAAAATATTATTATATAATATTTTCATATCCGTATTCCCGTTGTGCTCCTCAATCCCATTGGTGAGAATTTTTGGATGTGCAGTATATGTTCCAATTGCTTTACCACAATGCAAGATGGGTCCTCAAAGGAGGTTAGGAATATATGTTAGATATGATTCTTCATCAATTATTAAATATCTTGAGCCCTTGATGGGTGATGTATTTACTGCACGATTTACCGATTGTCATTTTAATGAGACAAATTTTCCAACATTAGGGGGAGAAATTGAGAAGTTAGAAAAAGAAATTACATGGAATGCATCGTTATTATCTCATTTAGATCCCCGTATAGATCAATGTGAACTTGAAGTTTAGAAAATAATTCATTTGTAAAATATAGCAAATTAATTATCAGATGCATTTACAAATAATTAATAGTGAAAAAGACTTGATTGAGGATGTAAATACCCATAAAGAAATCATCGACATGACTAGTGAGGAAGGTGAAATACCTAAAGATAATAATAAAATTTCAATAAATTATGTCATGAAAGGAAAAAGATGGAATTGAACTGACATAATTATTAAAAATATTTTTGCGTATAATGTTTCTCTTGATATTATATCTGAAAATGAGGATCCTGAATCAAAATCTGTTGAAGAATGTCGACATATAAAAGATTGGCTTTAGCAGAAAGAAACAATCAAGAAAAATTAAATTCACTTTCAAAATGTTCGATTTTTGACCAGTAGTCCGAACACCAGAAGGTGTTAAACCTGTGGGATACAAATGGGTATTTGTGAGGAAAAGAAATGAAAATAATGAGGTCATAAGATATAAAACAAGACTAGTTGCACAAGGTTTTTCACAAAGACCTGGTATTGATTTTGAGGAGACGTATTCTCCCGTGGTGGATGCAATTACATTAAGATATTTAATTGGCTTGAGTGTGTATAAAAGTCTGAATATGCATTTTATGGATGTAGTCACAACATATTTATATGGATCTCTTGATAATGATATTTATATGAGAATCTAGAAGGATTTAAGGTACCTGAAACATATACATCAAATTCTCAGGAATGGTATTCAATAAAGTTACAAAGATCACTATATGGATTGAAACAATCAGGATAGATGTGATACAATCGTCTGAATGGATATTTATTGAAAGAAGGATATCAAAATAATTCAATATGTCCGTGTGTTTTTATAAAGAAATCACAATTAGGATTTGCTATTATAACTATATATGTTGATGACTTGGATATAATTGGAACTTCTAAAGAGCTTTCAAAGGCAATAAAATATCTTAAGAAAGAATTTAAGATGAAAGATCTCGAAAAAACAAAATTTTACCTTGGTTTGCAAATTGAGCATTTAGAAGATGAAATATTTATTCATCAGTCAACTTATACAGGAAAAATTTTGAAAAGATTTTATATGGACAAAGCACATCTATTAAATATTCCAATGGAAGTCTGTTCATTGGATATAAAGAAAGATATATTTCGACTTTGAGAAGATAATGAAGAACTTTTTGGTTCTGAAGTACCATATCTTAGTGCAATTGGTGCACTCATGTATCTTGCTAATAATACAAGACTAGATATTGCATTTTCAGTAAATTTATTAACTAGATATAGTTCTTCTCCTATAAAAAGATATTGGAACGAAATTAAACATGTACTCTGTTACCTCCGAGGATCAATAGATATGGGTTTGTTTTATTCAAAGAAATCAATTTTTGATATAGTTGGCTATGCGGATTTTGGATATTTATTTGATTCACACAAAGCTAGATCTGAAACAGGTTATTTATTCACATGTGGAGGAACTGCTATATCATGGCGATCGGTGAAACAGACTATAACGACCACTTCCTTAAATCATGCTGAAATTCTTGCAATTCACGAGTCTAGTTGAGAATGTGTATGGCTGAGATCAATGACTCAACACATTCGTGAAACGTGTGGCTTGTCTTCTAATAAAAATCTTCCAACAATATTATACGAAGACAACACAACTTACATAGCCCAAATCAAAGGAGGATATATTAAATGAGATAGAACAAAACATATTTCACCGTTTCTATATTCATGATCTTGAAGAAAATGACAACATCAGTGTACAACAAATTTGTTTGAAGGATAACCTAACAGACTTATTTACAAAGGCATTACCAATCACAACTTTTGAAAAATTGGTGCACAATATTGGAATGCAGAGACTCAAAGATCTTAAGTGATGTTTTCATGAGGGAGAGTAAATATATTGTATTGTTTTAGGAGTATGTATTATATGAAATATGTACTCTTTTTCCTTCACTAAGGTTTTTTCCCTTTAGGTTTTTCCTAGTAAGATTTTAACGAGACATATTTCATATATATATATATGAGCATCTAAGGGAGCGTATTATGAATATTATAATAATAATAAAAAAATAGATGCTCATTGCTTAGTGTCCCAAAGGCCATGTGTCACCATTCATGTTGTCCATGTGGCTTATAGTAATTCATGCTTTGTGTCCACGTAAGTCCATATTCTACTTGCCAAATTGCCTATAAATAGTGGTCTTTGGTGGATCTTAAAATTATATACCTATTGGTGAGAAATCCACACCAAATTCCGCTAAAATTTTCCATTGTCCAGTTTTATAATTTTAGTTTTTATTTATTTATTATTATTATATAAAAATATTATTATATTATATTTTCATATCCATGTTTCCATTGTGCCCTCAATTTTATAACACAATGTAAATATTGGTATATTAATGAAAATTATACACGAATATCTACATTTTAATCGTTTCTTATATTATTATCTAATATTAAATCCTCAAACGTTCAATTTATAAAAAAAATAAATCTAAATATTGATTTGCTTAGGAAAATTTTCTAATTATCTTTTCAGGATTATTTAGAAAATAATGATCAAAATGAAATAAAACACTATAATTAGGGTAACAAGTCATATTTAATTAATCTCATAATTAAATATGAGATAATGGAGGTTTAGCCATTGGGAGAGGATGAAAAGATTCATTTGGACAAGGAAGCTAATATATATGGTGGTGGGTTGTGGATTATCTATTAAAAAAAGGGTTGGTGTTTAATTAGGTGGGGATTAACAATGAAGTGTTGGTGTATTGGCAAACAATAAGTGATGGATGCACACTTAACAGAGACTACTTCTACCTTTATTTAGAACATGTTTTAATTTGTAATCAACCCACTTCATCAATTATTTGTCCTACTATATATAAAAATCATTTTCCATTTTATTTTTTTTATTAAACCATTTTTAAAGTTTGACTATATGTGTCTTTTTTTTTTTTTTTTTTTTTTTTTTTTTTTTTTGCATGAGATGGATAGAGATGTGATCAACTATTAATTAGGGTTGGCAGGATGTGATTGTTTCTTTTCTATTTGAATGAGAGATTTATTATTATTGTTTTCTTACAAAGTATTTTCACAGCACATATACCTTAATAGTTATGAAAATAATTATATTATTATTATTTTTTTCCTTTTTAGGGCCAAACTTCTAATTAATGGCAAACAACATATAGAAAAATTTAACCCACCTCTCAATATGTGGCAAAAAACTTTAGCTTGTACTTTTGTTTCTTCTTCTTCTTCTTTTTTTTTATTTTTATTTTTTTGAGAAAAAATAATTTGTGGCAAAAAATATTTGCTTAGAAAGAGAGGAGAAATTTAAACCCACCCAATTTTTGGCCAACATAAAATTTCTAATTTAAGAGGGTGAATTTAAAAGGTACCTTAATTTGTAGCAAATAAAATAAAATAAAATAAAACTTGCTCAACCAAAGAGCTATAAAATTTGTGGCTGAGAAATATGCCAACTTTGGACCTCATATTTTTTGGTTTAATTTAATCATAGATGGAGTGTATATATGCAATATTGAGATACATAAAATCATTGGAAGTAGGCATATAGCAAGCAATAATACTCACCTTGAATAAAATTATTATCCCATAGAATTTTTAAATTATATCATGGAAGTGTATGTGTCATATTCAATTAGTTGAGACTAGAGAAGGCAAAATTACTAAAAATAAGCCATGCATTTAATATTTATACTCAACTTTTTTTTTCATGAAGATGTTGAAAAGAAAAAAAAACTTATTTTATGGAGTTGTTTGAAAAACTCTCACCTACAATTTGTTCAGATATTAATGTTAAATTACTAAACTTAGGGATGAAGATCCAAATTATTATCCTAAAGTTAGATGACTTGTTTTTTCACTCCACAATTGTTTGAACTAATAAATTTTTAACTAATTTAATAAAAAAACCTAAAAAAATACTAAATTTCAATAAAATTTAATCTTATCTCTAACCCGGGATGAAAATTTGTATATCTATAAAGTAGTTATCAATATTAATCCGAGAAAAAATGACATTACAAAATTTCAAAAGCTATTGATATTGTTTTATCTAGGCCCGACCTTTAGCATGCGCGGGCTATGACCCATCCAAGGTCTCAAAATTTAGGGCCCCAAACTTTCTTTAGTGGTTGACATGTGTGCCTGGGAACAAACAGAAGTCGATCAAACTTCTCTCTTCATACATTCTTCAATTCTTCCTTTCGAAATTTTTTTCCAATTCCTCTTTTCGTCAATTCCCACGGCTAAATTAAACATCAAACCTTTTAATTTTCATCCTTATCATTTTAAAAATTCAATTGTAATCAATCATCCCTAAAACAAACCACAAACTTATGGGGTTTAACGGGCAAAAAAAAAAAAAAAAAGTTATTGTATTGAAGTTTGAATTTGGAAATTGTGGGAATTTGACTATTGTTTCTTCTCCAATTCGGTGGTCTTGAAGGTAAATGCCTTTGCAACTTATTTTTTTAATATTTAAATTTGTTGGCAGATTTGTGAGCTTCTATTGAAATTTATCAACATCCACATATTTTTGCTTGTGTGATTTTTTTCAACGAATGTTAATATTTTAATTGGGAGATACGATGGATGACTTTTAGTTGATGCTTCACATATTTCTAATATGAAAGGTAAGCATCAAGAGCATAAAAAAAATATTAGATATAAATTCAAAGCATTTTATATTACTTGTGGTTGTCGTAGTCTTAATTTAATCTTATGTGGTATGATCAATAGTTGTAGTAAAGCTAGAGACTTTTTTGGCATTATACAATGTATTTATACTATATTTGCACATTCTACAAAAAGAATAATGTTGAAAACTTTACTCTTAAGTCATTGTCATCTACTTGTTAAAGTTATAAGGAAACAAATACTTGAAATACGTGAAACTTTATTTGAAGTAGTCGAAATTAGTGTCGCAAAGTGAAGCTAAATCTTTCTTTTTTTCTCCACTATGGCTATTATTATTATACTTATCAATGTTGCTATGAAAAAAATAAAGGGATTATTTTTTTTTAGCAATATAGAGAATTTGGCTGCCATGGATATGAACAATAATGCCATTTTCCCCCAAAGAAGTGAAACTAAAAGGATTTTTGTATGAGAATTTAGATAACACCCAAAATATGGTTCCACAATCTCCAGAACAGGCCTTTAAAGTTAATTATTTCTTATATAGTGTTGATCAAACTATTTTTTCTCTTAATAGGAGTTTGAGCAGTACCGAGAATAAAATATGAATAAAATTTGATTTTTTGTTTACTTCTCATAAGTTGCAGTCGGTACTAAATTGTTGTTCTATTGTACTTATTTTGAATATGCTCTTAAGGATAATGAAAAATTAGATAATTGACAGAAATGAATTGTTTGTGGAGTTGAATTGGTAAGAGAGTTATTGTCGGCCGAAAAATTGAGGCCACGATATTCTGAGATTTGTAAAAGGTAATATTTTTCCTAATGTTATTATCACATATAGAAATTTGTTGACTACAGTTGCATCTGCAGAAAAAAAAAAGACTATTCCAAATTAAAGTTATTGAAGACCTATATGTACTCTACAATGTCACAGAAAAACCCTAATCAATTTTGTTTGAAGGAAAGTTCGGAGGATAATGTTTTTTTAAATAAAATATCATTATTATATGATTATTTGATAATATTTTCTTAGTTTCATATATTTTATCTTTTGTCATAAACAATCATATAATAAGATTGATTTTGATATTTTACAATTTTATCTTTGTTATAAAATATTTAGTTTAGAAAGTATCGCATGGTCCATCTCAGTTGAAACGGGTCTGGTTCTATCAATCAACTAGAAGGGCTCAATATAATGGATTGCAATAAATCTAATCTTTTATCAATATTTCAACAATTAGCTATTAAAATATCCTCAACAAAGATATTAGGTTGAGTCTCCAATAATCTAACTTGATATTTGTTAAAACAAAAATTAGGAGAGAGAAATGGATAATTTAGAAATGGCATCCATCTCATGTTTCCATGAAATAATGAAAGGGGTGCTGATTAGGAGACAACAATTGCAATTGACATCCATCTCATCATACTTTGAAAAAAAAAAAAAAACCCATAAATTTTCCTTTTTATTATGAACTTAAATTGCAAATTCCAATACATAGACACTAACCTAGGAGATTCAAAATATATTAACAACCAAAACTTATTTTAATCGTTGATTTGTGAATAGTTTTTATAAGGTATTGACTAATTACTCTTTCAAAAGTTGTTCGTTTGAATTTTTCACTTGCTATTGAACAAAATTTATTTTAATCTATATGCATATATAAGGAGTTTGAGAATGAATTTACTAGTTTAAATATAATTACATTTTGATTTATGGAGTAATGCACGTAAGAATTTTTTTCTGTCTAATAATTGCTTGGATGAGAGATCAAACTTCCAACTATAAAAGAGAAGTACATGTCAATTACTGCTCACTTTATTCATTTGATCTATCGTTAGAATTTGATTAATAAATACATTTTCCAATCATCAATAATTCCTGTCAAGATGACAAGTAAAAAATAATTCAATAAATATGTTATGAGTGATTTTAAACCGAATGGTATAATCTCGACATAAAACAGAGACAGAAGCAATATGACCAAAAAATAACAAGGTTCAGGTAAAAAATAACACGCTCGACCCTAAATGGGCCTAGAGGAGATGGTTGGCTCGGGTCAAAGCCCAAACCATTCTACTGGCCTTGGCCGAGATTGAGAATGAACCTAGCAAAATTGTTAATGGGATATGTCCCACGCATGCCCCGACCCAAACCATCAACCTATGACAAAATGGACCTAACAGAAGGTGCACAACCTTGACTTGGTAAAATGCCAAACAGAGCACCCCCCTCAGCCCAGTGAGATGAAAAATTATCCCAAAATGACTCCAAAATCCTATTGTAGACAATCAAGGTCAAACGCACTGATAGCTCTAAAAAAGAGCTATTATTCCTAACTTAATTTGGGCTCACTATCAGATTTTACGTGTTTATTTTCCTACTTTGTAGGTACTGAGCAACCAAGAGGTAAAATTGACAATTTGGAGCTGATCGAGGTTAATTTAAAGCAAATTGGAGTTGATTTGAGTATTCGGGCTTCAAATGAGTCAAAAAGACCAAAATTTCCTTGCTTTAGTGTCGCCAGACTGACCTTATACAAAGCCTCGACGCTCGCCTGATGCTGCAAGATAGTAGCCTGATGTGCAGGGGAGCGTTGCAATGCTACTCCTAGCGTTTTAACGCTCTGAGTTGGCAGCAACGCCAGCGTTGCAACGTTTTCTCGACGCTCATAACCTTTTTGGTTGAGCGTTGCAACACTATTTCCAATGTTGTAACGTTTCGAAGATTTCTATAAATATTTTCCTTCGTCTTTAGGTTAAAATATGCTAACTTTTGGGGGTTGAATTGATGGAGGCCGCTTCATTCTTCTTCATTTCCTTTTAGATTTTAGTATCTTTAGGTTAGTTTTTCTTTTTATTTTGGGTTATAATAGATAGATTGGACGTGTATCTCGAATTTTTCTATGAATTAAGAGGTAACTCCTATCTAATTTCTTTGAGCAAGAGCCCTATGTTTATTTTCTTGAAAGTTTTCTAATTAATTTAACTGAATTGTTGTGAACTCTTTGGGATGATTTGATTGAATCTTAATGAATTTTTTTATAAATTGATCTGACAAATTAGTTTATTGAAATCAAAAGGGTTGACGTCATGCTGATGTTAGTAGAGATTTGGTTCAAGTTGTTGGATCTGGTTCAAGCTGGTTCAAATCGGTTCAAGCTGGTTGGGTCTGATTTTGCGCTATTTTGGCTTGGTCCACGTTTTTTGGGTTTGGTTCGAAGCGATTCGAGTTGGTCTGGTCCGGTTCTGGAGCGACAGAAGCTTTTTCTTGGATAAATTAGCGCAGTTATTGTAATTTATTGCTTTATTTTATCCTAGGGGCTAAAATTATTGGTTCATTTGTTTTTAAATATTGTATGGATGACATTTAGATAAATCCCACCATTGGTTAAACATGTTCATGCATTTTAATATATTAGAAGCGTTATAATGTATGGTATTAATGCATGATATACATTTAATTTCATGAGTTATTTAATGTAATTGTTATCTTAAATTAATGAAATTAATAAAGCATGAAAAATGACATTACTTAGTTTAAATATAAAAGTTATATTTAATTGAATGTCTTGACCATGTTTGTTTAATTTTCATGATTAGCTTTAATATAAAGTATTATGTTAATAAAAGTATGAAAATCAAAGATGCATTGAGCATGAAACATCTATAGTATAAATATAAATGTTATATTTTCCATGCAATCCATATAGTATGGATTATTTCATTAATTAGAATATGATTGTTAATTAAATTAAACCATTGAGAGCATAGTTATAGAACTAATCATTAAAAATTTGAAAATGTTTTTAAAATTAATGATTAGAATTCGTCAATCTATAATCAAGAATTGTATGCAAACATATGATCATAAGATAATTAATTATTTTTAAATTATTTAAAAATTAATTAGACCTAAGATCACTTTAATTCTAATAGAATTACAATTATTTCTTATTTAGTTTTAAAATAGTTTTAATAAACTAAGTAGGAAAAACATTACTATGATTATAAGGGAACTCTATCTATTAGGTTATGTCTAGGCTGGAGGTATTTAAGTTGACGATTTACGGAAAACCTCCTACTTGGGAATTGACCTGAAACTTGAGTTGAATTAATTATAGTTTATTGTTAGTATGCAATTTCACTAGGTTAATTAAAAGAGTTTAATTCACCTAGAACATAGGAAAAATAACCTTATTATAAAGAGTTATAATAGGCATAAACTTAGATAGATTGACTTAACTGGACTTATCTAAGTTAAATAACCCTAAAATATGGCAGGATATTTTAGTGGGAGGAAAATTACAAAATGAGATATTTATGTCAGGTTTTGCTCTACATCCCTATATTCACACTATGAGATCCATGCTCGGCTTCGTGTCGCCTTGGGCGCGGTCTCCCTTAGGAAAGTGTTTGCATGGGTCAATAATAAGGTGAATGGGAAAAATGTTTGTAGTAAGTGGGAGTAGAATGCGTGTCAATGTATCCTTCGATCTCCAACCCTAGGTCACACCGTGAGATTCTTATGATCCGCCTGTGTGGCGTCTGGAGCGACCACCTTTTTGGTGGGTCTGGTCATAGGGTTTCAGAGCATCGCGAACTCTTGAAAAGGATAGGATCATTTAGGTTAACTACCAATAGTGCAAATAGTATAACTATCGGTCTTTAGTGGAGTGACCGACAGTTAATGGATGTTGAATAATTTAATTAAAGGAGTTTAATTAATTATCCGAGAACAATTGGAGCTTCAATCTACAGGTCCATACAATTGGAGCTTCAATCTACAGGTCCATAAGGTCCTCTCTGTAGCTTAATAAGAATTATTGAGAATTAATTTTTGATTAATTTGAATTGTTCAAATTAATTGAGGGAATTAATTATATATGAGATAATTAATTTAAATTAATTGTATGTGATATAATTAATTTAAATTAATTGTATGTGATATAATTAATTTAAATTAATTGTATGTGATATAATTAACATAATGTATTTAATACATTATAATATGAAGTTTATTTTGAGAGGAATTAAATATTTAAATATGATTCAAATACTAATTATATGGATAAGATTCATATAATTAAATTTATTAAAAATGTGATTTATATTAAATACCATGCATTATTGAAAAAAATAAAAACTATAAGTTATATTGTATTTGATACAATATAAAAACTATAGATTATGTGTCATATTCGATATAACATATAGTTTAATATATAATATATGATAAGTTAGTTATCATATATATATATATAATTTATTAAATTTAAATTTAAATTTAATTTAAGTAGGGAGTTATAACTCTGCCCTAGTTTTTCTCTCTTTCAATCGTGTGATGGGGAGTTATGTGTAACGCTTCTTCATTTTCTTCACTGAAGTGAGGCTATGTGATAATCTCATAATACACTCTCCTTGCAAGAAATTTCATAAAAAATTTATCCCTCTTCCTAAAATATAGTAAAGCCCACATCTCCTGCTAATTCTCAACCCCTAAGGAGAATATAGGAGGCTCACTTGTGGTTGTGGCCCTTTTGTTTGCTACATTTTTGGAGATCGCTTTTCATTGGAGGTTCATGACCTTTTGGGAGGAATTTCGTGAAGGCTTTGGGTTCTTCAAGGGTTAGTAAATCTAAACCCTATTTTTCTTCTTTGGTTTTTGTGCTAAACATGCTGTAAATTTTGTTTTAAATGCATCTTTGGATTTATATTTTTTCATGATTCTATGAAACTGGAATTTGGGAATGATTCCCACTTTCGCGGTGGAACTCACAATTCTTTAAGTTGATATCAGAGCAACGTTTTGGTTCCTAATTTTTAATTTACAGAATTAAAATACAGTTTGGATGGTGGATTCTATACATTTACTGCATTTATGGTTGATGAATGTATGTTGAATGTAATTGCTTTGAAATTTTGGATGTTTCAGGACTGGGCTATTTAGTTTTATTGCATTTCCTTAGAAATTTCATTGTAAGGGCCTGGTGTTTTGGGTATTTAATTGCAATAGAGTTTGTAATTTCAATGTCCTATGTCGTTCGTGCCGATTTCAATGATTTTCTGGAAAAAACGAGGCCCAAATCGGAGTAATTTCGATGGAGATCGCGACTGTACAGTAGGCGGCTATGCCCTAACGTTGCAATACTGTGAAGAGGCGGATGGAAGGTTTTTCTTCGTAGCGTTGCAGCACTCCAAGATGGAAAGAAGGTGCGATTCAACGATCGGTTCACGAGCAGTTCAAGTGCTAGGCGGCCCGGTTCGTGCCATTCAAGGCCAGTTCATTTGTTTTGAACCGGTTGGGCTATTTTTTGATGTAATAGTTAGTTTTTCCATTAATTAAATTAATATAAAGGTTATATTAATTTAATTAATTTCCTAGGAGTCCAATCTCAATCCAATAATTGTTCTTTAAATTATGCATTTGATGGATAGTTTAATTTATATATTTATATATCATAATGTATGTCATATAGTAAAATCTCCCCATAGGTTATGCATTAATCATGCATTATGAATATTATAAATGTTATAATATAGTTGCACGATTTTTTTATAGCATGCTCATGCATCATATAATATAAGGATTATAATCTATGTTTGCATGCATTAATAACATAGTCATGCATCATTTATATTATAAGGGTTATAATATATAGTTTGGATGTATGGATGTATGGATGTATGTATGTTATTAATTCTTTCATTACTTTAGTATATAAATGTTATGTATGATTAAGTAATGATTTTTAAAATTGAGATTGTATGAAGCATGATAATACTTGTTCATTGCTATCATGATTCGCTCTAGGAGTGTTTTGTATAAAATAAATTGGAAGAATAAGTTCTAAGTATAAGTGATGCGTTTATGCTTTGATGCGTTTAAGTAATTGTAACGTGTTGGTGCATTAGATATATGCAGCAGAACGCACACAACTCCTAATGACGTTCAAGTTTTCCTAAACCAGACCCAAGTATAAATCTAATTTAGGTTCCTGGTAAATCCAAGGTCAAACTTAGGGATTCAGTTAACCAAACGCAGACCTTGCATTGTATCTCTGTCGGGGTTTTCCTAAATAAATGTGAGAAATGGGTTACTTACACTAAATTGCTATGCCTGTGCAAGAGATGCAAAAGAGTTGAGTAGTTAGTGATGAATCATGTGAGAATGGAGTTTAATGTAAATGGATGCGTCGGTCTAAGATGAATGTATACAAACCAGGATGTGATGTGGATGAGTTGGAGTGATTTGCTTATTTTTTGTTTATGCGTTAGACTTCATACAACATTTCTCAATGCGAATAACATACAAAATCTATCTCTAGGATGCATGCGTCTAACACAGAATGTAACAAACACCAGTAGGTCTATCTCTAACTGTACTAGGCGTCCTACTTGATGCAGCTTATTTATTCTTTCGAACACTCTAAGTTAAAGATGCTTTTTATCAATTTGTCAAGTTGTCTTAAGCGTTGAAGTTTACATAAAGTATTAATGCATTCAACATAAACAAGAGACAAACAAGGGCAAAGTGTGATGGATCAAATATATGAATTTTATAAAGAAACAAAGTCTTTACAAACGCAATATTTAATCAAATGAAATGAAAGCGATAAATGAGATGAAGGAAACTGAGTCAACCCAAAGAATACAATCTCTTGTATTTCTTTGGCTCAATCTCGTTGTGTACAATCACTTGTATAGGAATTGAACAAAGTGTCTTTCTCAAGATTGGCTTCCTCCGTTCTCTGACCGACAGTGGTGGTAGTTCTTAACCCTTCTGATCATCTTAGCACCACAGCACAGCTTCTAAAAGACTAAAACTATAACTACACTATATAGAGAGTAAGGGTCTTGATAATTTTTGAACTTTTTGATTCTAGAGGGACTTCATCTATTTATAGACGTTGGTCATGTCCACTTGGTGAATGGGTAGCATTAAAGTCCATGCCCTGGTTAGCCGCTTGACTCTCGGAAGCTTTTCAGATGCCGCCTGCTACAGGTGTTCATGCTTGCAAGTGGTGATGTGACACAATCAGCCTGGATCAATGAATCTTTTCTGCGTTGAACTCCCTCAGACGCATGGCCCATGCGTTAGAGCTTTCCACGTGGAATTTGTCTAATGCGTTAGCGTTAATCCTCGTGTTGAAATCTTGCAATACAGTGCGTTAGCGCCACGATATTTAGTAATAAAACTTCTTTTGCATGAGTTTGCTAATGTTTGAATAAATCCATGCGTTTCTTCTAAAAATGAGGAGAATTTATCATTAAAAACCTTAGTTGTTCCAACTTAAGAGCAAAAATAACTTGTATTTCTACAAGTTATCACCACCTCCAAATTTGAACAATGCTGTCCTCAAGCATTCCAAAATAATTCTTCGTTATCTCCTTTGTCTTAAGTATGCAGAGTTTTCCTCTCATCATATTCAGTCATAAGCTTGAGATAAGAGTTTGGAAAATATAACTCAGATTGACTCTTTTCTTAAAAGGACTAATGTTTAGTTTCAGGTGCAGCAGGCCTTTTATCATAACTCCTTTCATTTCTCAAAACATTCCCGTTTTTTCTAAACCAGCAATACGTTAGATGCTCTTTTTTTTTAAAAATAAACGCCGGATAAAAAGAAAAAAATTATGAATTCACTTACCCATGTGTTGTTCTAGGTATCCTAATTTCGTTTTGGCTTGCCCCCATGGGTGTCATGCGAGCATCCAACTACGGGTGAGAACCCTTCACAACTAAACTCATATCTAATATTCATGTGTTTCAAGATATAATTTATTCAAACTAGATAGAGGAGTTCTATGGGACGCGTTGGTCTAGGAGACTTAACTTCGTTTTGGCTTGCCCTCACGGGTGTCATGCGAGCATCCAACTACGGCTAAGTGCCCGTTCCCACTTAACTCATGCCATTTTGAGGTTTTTCTTTTGAAGTAATGACAGAGGAGTTGCATTTAACATTTTTTTTTTATTTTGTTCCCTTTTCTTTATGATGTACTCATTTGATGTGTCTTAACTCGGATTTCCCTCATCCCCAAATTTGGAGATGAGCTATACTCATCCTAAATTTGGAGACGAGCTAAATCCTCATTGCTAAAAGAGAAACAAAATTTCAAAAAGGCTTTAAGAGTCTGAAAGGAGTTTAAGACTTAAAGCTTGCACGCGTTAGAAGGTAAACATAACCTTTTTAGAGAATTTCAGGCCTTGTTTATTTTCCTAACGCCTACTCTATACTTATAGATTTCATATAGTTGATATCATTGAGGTCAGGCAAAGCACAATACTTAGAAAATATCTAAATAACAAAAATCAAGTATGCCAAGGTCAAACGCAAGGAACAAAATGATAGGAATTTCTCATTCATTTTCATAAATTCACATGAAGTAAAAACACAAGTCAAGCAGAAACAAAAGAACAATTAAATCAAAATGTAAAAATAACCCAACACCTCAAAACTCTATTGTGCTGGCGCGTCATCTCTGCATTTTTCCTTAGGGTCTTCATCCATAAAATGCAAGGGGTTTCTAAGATGGGCAGGCAGTGGAGGCAGAGCAAACATTCCGACCAAGACCTGATTGATGTATTGCATTGTGTAAACAAATTGGTCTTGCATCCGTCTTGTTTGCTTCCTTAGATAATCTCTTAGAACCCGATCTGTTGCTGAAGACCTTTGATAGATGCGGCCAGTGGTCTGAGCTGATTACTGATAAAAGTTTTCAACTCTTCTAAGTTTGCGCTGCGTTGAGGTGGTGTTGGTTCTCCATTTCTTCCAACTGGGTCTTCAAAATTTGCTGCGTTGCTTGACCCTAGCCCAATTGGTTTAAAGATTATTGGAGGAGGCACAAAGTTGGGAATTGGACTTGGTGGGGGCGAAGGAAGGAAATAAGGGATGTCTTGATCTATCTGAATAGGCTCTTGATGCGTTTGATTAGGACTCCCTTTTGGCGGGGCCAATGGTTAGTCATGGAGAGTAAGATTGAGGGTTGGTTGCATTTCTTCATCCGGAAGTTCAAGCTCAGCTTCATGTTCTTCGTGCTCTGAAGCTTCATCGCTGTGTTCAACAATCTGGATGCGTCTTCTTTTGGGGGCGTGTTTTGATGATCGAGGCTTGGTTGCCACTTCCTTGGTAGGTAAGGCAGGTTGATGTGGCGAACCGCGAAGTAGACGCCTTACTAACTTTATATCTATCAAGCCATCGATATCTTTATGATCGTCCCCTAGAGGGATGCCCCCGCGTTCGCTTAGTACACAGATCAGCTTGGAAAGTAGAGTTGCCCTCGTGGCTTAGTCTTAATGGCCTTGATCTAATCCCTTATAATTCTTCCAACGTCCAAAGGGATGCACTGCATGACACAATAAGTAGCCAGGACGCATTCCTTTGATAATGTTTCATCATGCGTTGTAGGCATGATGCTCCGTTTGATAAAGTAATACCATAAATTTGCGTTTGGAGTTAAATTCCTAGAAGCTAACATTTTTGCCCTGTTTCTTGATGTTTGCCATTTGCTTCCAGGTTTGGCTACCGTCCTTAACGCATCTTCTAATTGGCTTGGCGTTCGCTGCTCCAAGATGCGATTTCCTTCCGCGTCCGGATTACTGTCAATGTTGAACACTTCATTGATCTTGTCAGCTGAGAAACGCACTAACACCCCATCAACGAAAGCCGTGTTCTTCTCTATATCAAACTCACTATTGTAGAACATGCGAAGGAGGTTGGGCCAAATACGTATGTGCCCAACGCAGAACTGATTCCACCCAATGCGTTTATTATTTCTGTTATATATATTGGTAGAGGTTGGCGCTCGGGAAAGAAGCCTTTTTCTATGAGTATGTCACTAAATTGAAGCTTTCTCCCTGAGGTCTTCTTAGGTAATTTGTTGGTTACCTTGTGTTTTCTTGCCGCGTGCTCTTTGGCTTCCTTTGCCAACTCTCTCAATTCATTCTCCAATTCCCTTTGGAGAGCTATCTTCCTTCGCCATTTCTTTGCGGGCTGATAGTCTTCCAATTCCTGCTCTAGTGCGTCGTGCCTTGAGCTATTTCCATGGGTTGTATCCTCAGGGCCGGATGTAGATTGCTCATCTCCTTCTTCCTCCAATATTAACCTTCTTTTCCTTATTACTCTTTTTGATTTTAAGGGCCCTTCATTCGCGTTGGAAGGGCGTGATTGAGATGTGTTAGGGCCAATTCTCCCTTCTTCTTTATCTTCTTCTTCTTCTCTTTCTTCTCTTAATTCTTCTTCTAATTCCTCTCTAAGCATCATAGCATTCCACTCTGATTCGTCCAACTCAAGAGATGCGTTAGGTGGGTCTGAACGCATCACCTGCTCTTCTTCTCGACTTTGATTGAGAGACGCCAAAATCGCACCAAAAACTTCATGCTCGTCCAATCGAGCCAATTCTGCCAACACTTCAAGATTTGCTCTGATGCAGGATTGTCAGAGGGGGGTATGGGTGGAGTAGATGGAGGGGTGCCCATTGGGGTATGAGGTGTCCCAAGGGAGGATATGATGATGGGCGAATGAAGTGGTTGGCTCGACGCTCTGATTCCACTGGATAAACGGTGGTTAAGGGCTGGATCGAAAGTGAAGGCGGTGGACGCACGTTTGGTGACGGTGCGTTGTGGAGGTAGGCTGGGAGTGGGTCATGCATTGCACCCACCATAGTGATGTTAGGAATGACTGATGGTGGGGTAGGCTTGGTGTAGGGTTTAGAGGCGGCCGTAGATGACGGACGCGTCCTCGGTTTTGTAGGTGTGTTGGCCCTTGGCTTGGGGGTAGTTTTAGGTTTTGGTTGAGGGGTCTTGGCTAGAGGGGTAACGATGGCTTTG
>NC_052354.1:16738162-16772243 GCF_009727055.1 Benincasa hispida
AAGTTTGTGTTGAGCGCCCGCAGCGTCCAAGTTCATGTTTAGTTTCTTAACTGCCTATAACGCCTTATGCTCCAACTCTAAAGGTAAGTGACAAGCTTTCCCAAACACAAGAGAGTATGGAGACATACCTATAGGAGTTTTGTAAGCAGTTCTGTAGGCCCAGAGCGCTTCATCCAGCCTCTGTGCCCAATCCTTCCACGTTGCATTGACGAATTTCTCCAGGATAGACTTGATTTCTCGATTTGATACTTCTGCTTGACTGTTTGTTTGTGGGTGGTAGGCAATAGCGATCTTGTTCCTGACATTATATTTGGCAAGTAATTTGGAAATGATGCAATTAATGAAGTGCGTACCTTCATTGCTTATCAGGGCTCTTGGCGTTCTATAGCATGTAAAGATGTTCCTAGTAAGAAACTTAGATACATTGGACGCATCATTCCTAGCACAGGCTACTGATTCTACACACTTAGATACATAATCTACTGCAAGCAGGATGTACTGTTGGCCACATGACAGGGGAAAAGGTCCCATAAAATCTATACCCCAAACATCGAACAGCTCAACTTCAAGAATATTTTTCAAGGGCATTGCGTCCCTTGAGGAAATATTCTCGGTGCGTTGGCAAGGGTCACATTTATGAACAAACTCCCTCGCATCTTTAAAGAGGGTAGGCCAGAAATATCTGCTTTGAAGAACCTTCACTGCAGTTCTTTGCCCACCGAAATGCCCTCCGTAAGGAGAGTCATGACACTCAACTTAGATGCGTTGTGTCTCCTCCTCTGAAATGCATCGACGCATTATAGAGTCAGGGCCTTGTTTATATAGAAACGGTTCATCCCAAAAATAAAACTTGCTATTATGAACTAACCGTTTCTTTTGCTGAGAGTTGAAGTTCCCAGGGAATTACTTGGTGGTTAAATAATTGACTATGTCCACATACCAAGGTTCCCTGCCTTCAAATCTAAGCAGGCTTTCATTAGGAAATGCGTCCTTGATTTCACTTTCTTTGTCTTGCATTTCTTGATTCTCTAGTCTGGACAGGTGGTTGGCCACCTGATTTTCTGTTCCCTTTCTGTCCTTGATATCAATATCAAACTTCTGTAGTAGCAGCACCCATCTTATCCATCTTAGCTTTTCGTCCTTTTTGCTCATCAGGAATTTTATGACTGAGTGGTCGGTGTATATAGTGGCTGATGCACCAACTAAGTAAGATCGAAAATTTCAATGCCAAACACTACAGCCAACATTTCTTTTTTAGTAGTGGTGTAGTGTTCCTGAGAGTCATTTAGTGTTTTAGACATGTAAGAGATGAAGTGTATCAAATTACCATTCTTCTGCCCTAACATTGTTCCTACTGCCACATCACTCGCGTTGCACATGAGAATAAAGCACTGCGTTTAGTTCGGTGCTATTAGTACTGAAGCTGTTGTTAACGCATACTTCAAGGTTTCAAATGCGTCAGTGCAGTCTTCATTAAAATCATAGGGCCAGTTCGCCTCTAGTAATACGCTCAGAGGTTGCACAATCTGAGAGAATCCTCTAACGAACCGTCTATAGAAACCAACATGCCCTAGATAACTTCGTAAAGTTTTAACATTTGATGGTGGTGGAAGTTTTTCTATGAAATCTATTTTGGCTTCATCTACTTCCAGGCCAACCTTAGATACTTTGTGGCCTAAGACAATTCATTCAGTCACCATGAAGTGACATTTCTCCCAATTCAGCACCAAGTTTGTTTCCTCGCATCGAGCGAGGACGACCTCCAAATTATCTAGGCATGACTGGAATGAGTCTTTAAAGACTGAAAAATCGTCCATGAAGAATTCAATGGTATTTTCTAGGAGGTTAGAGAAGATAGCCATCATACATCTTTGAAATGTCCCAGGTGCATTACACAGCCCAAAGGGCATGTGCCTGAATGAAAATGTTCCAAAGGGACAGGTAAATGTAGTATTCTCCTGATCTTCCGGATCTATCACAATTTGGTTGTAACCAAAGTATCCATCGAGAAAGCAATAAAATTCTTTGCCCGTAAGTCTGTCAAGCATTTGATCGATGAAAGGAAGGGGGAAGTGGTATTTTTTAATTGCTGCGTTGAGCTTCCTATAATCCATAAAGATGCGCCAGCCCCTGACAGTCCTCGAGGGTATGAGCTCATTATTGTTGTTGACTATCACAGTCGTTCCCACTTTCTTGGGAATGCATTGGACTGGACTTACTTAACTACTGTCGGATATAGGATAGATGACTCTCGCATCCAACCATTTTAAAATTTCTTTCTTGACCACTTCTTTCATTATGAGGTTTAACCTTCTTTGAGGCTCGATTGACCCCGACTTCCCTTCTTCCAGCCTAATCTTATGCATGCAATAAGATGGACTAAGGCCACGGATATCCGCAAGCGTCCAGTCTTTTGCATGCTTGTGTTTTTTTAGCATCTGCAAGAGAGATTGCTCGTTAGGCTTTGTAAGATTTGCGGAAATGATCACATGTAAAGTGTTGTTGGTTCCAAAAAAATGCGTATTTCAGGTGTCCAGGTAACTTTTTTAACTCGAGTTCTGGTGGTTCCTCAAGTGATGGACGCGTTAGTTTTGTCTGCCGCTCACTCAGACTTGGCAGCTCTGATTCTTTCAGGTTCTCCAACGCGAGGACCTCACATACATGGGTCTCTTCTTCAGGAAACTCAATACTATTTAGTTGACAATCTTTATTATCTGGGAACTTTAATGAGTTGAGCACATTAAACTTCACCTCTTAATTATCTATGCGCATAGTCAATTCGCCTTTATGCACGTCAATTAAAACTTTCTCAGTAGCTAGGAAGGGGCGTCCAAGAATAATTGGTACCTTCCTATCCGTTTCATAGTCCAAGATAATAAAGCCTGCTGGGAATATGAAGTTGTCAATCTTTACCAGAACGTCTTCAATCTTTCCTTCTGGGTACTTAATTGTTCTGTCAGCAAGCTGAAGAGTAACAGAAGTGGGTTGTGCTTCGCCAATTCCCAGTTTCTTAAAAATTGAGAGTGGCATGAGATTAATGCTGGCTCCCAAATCGCACAACGCATGACCGACATCCAATTCTTCTATCGAGCAAGAACTATGAAGCTCATAGGGTCTTTCTGCTTCTTTGGTAGACTATTGCTTACTAACGTGTTGCACTCCTATGTTAGCGCGATTACTTCTTTCTCACTGACTCTTCTTTTCTTTGTCAATATGTCCTTAAAAAAATTTGACATATGTTGGCATCTGCTCCAAGGCCTCTATAAGTGAATGTTGATATGAAACTGCCTTAGAAGCTCAAGAAAGCGCTTGAATTGTTGTTCATCATTCTTCTTCATCAGACGCCTAGGGAATGGTGTGTTCAGCGGCACCTCGGTCTTTCCCGCATTGGACGTATTGGTTTCTGAATGGCTTGTAGTCTCAGGCGTTCTTTCTTCTTGATCCATTGAATGTGTGATGCGTTCTTTCGAAGGACTGATGTTTCTTGGATTCATTTTTCTTTCTTCAAGAGCTTTTCCACTTTGCAACATCACCACGTGACATTGCTTCTTCCCATTGTTGTTCCCAGGCATTTTAGTATTGCTAGGTAGAACACTAGGCTGCCTGCTTTTCAACTCGCTCGCTATCTTCCCTACCTGGATTTCCAGGTTTCTGATAGATGATGCTTGGCTTTTCAGCAGCGCGTCATTCTGGGCTATGTATTCCTTCAATACGTTCTCAAGCGAAGATCCTGAGCTCGATGCCTGTCCTTCTCTATTAAAGTATTGTTGATGTGGCTGATGCGTTTGTTGAAATGCAGGTGATGGTCCATTCCTTTGCTGTTAGTTCGCCCCTGGGTGGTACTCCTGATGATTTCCTCCTGTCCAAGAAAAATTTGGATGGTTTCTCCATCTGGGATTATATGTATTGGAAAATGGGTTGTTTTTAATGAAATATACTGACTGAGGATTCTGTGAGCAATCCGCATAGGAGTGATGATCTGCACAACCCACACAGCTAACATGGGCTACCAAAACGCCTCTACCTGATTCACCTTCTGCTGATTTGATGTGTTTCCTAGCGTTATGTTCTGCAAAAGGCTGGTCATCGTAGCCAATTAAGCAGAAAGTGTGGCTACTGCGTTGGAATCGATAGAATTAACGTTCTGAGATCTCTTCTTCCTGTCAGCTCTTCCATCATACGTATCGTCCACCCATTCCATGTTGTGCTTAGTAATGCGGTCTAATATCTCTTTAGCCTCAGTGTAAGATTTGTCCTTAATTCCACCAGCTGCTGCTGCGTTTGCTGCTATCTATGATGCTCTATTCAATCCTCCATAAAATGTCCCCATTTGGATAGTTAGTGGTAGTCCATGGTTCGGGAAATTCTTGACCAATCCCTTAAAACGCTCCCATGCGGTGCTTAAGGTCTCAGCTTCTTCTTGTTCACAGTTCCATAATCTCTCGACGCTCTCTGCGTTGGTGGTAGGTGGGAAGTTTTTTGCATAAATTTTTCCACCAACTTGTCCCAGGTGGTGATTGCACCAGGCTCCAGTGAGCTCACCCATTGTTTTGCCGTCATCACGCAAAGAATAGGGAAACTAGGACAACCTGATCGCCTCGGGGTGATTCCAGAATCAAAATGAATTACACGTTTCCAGGAAACACTTCATGTGGGCATGGGGATCTTCACCACGACCACCCCCAAATTGTCCAGCAGACTGGAGCATTTGGAGCAATAACAAAATTCATTCTTCAAAACTTGGTCTCGTCTGGTGTTGGGTAGATGATTCTTGAAGAGAAATCATACAGTAACAGGGGACAATAGCGTACTCTCTCATAGGACGCGTGCTGCTATTCGCCATTAGAATTGGATTCTGTGCAGAGCTAATTGCTGAGCTAGTTGCTGATTTGCCTGTTCTTCCACCATTGTTCGTTGCCTATTCTGTTGTCTGAGAAATTGCTGCCTCAACCTTCGACGATGGTTAGATCGGTTCCTACATCGGAAGGTCCTTTTAATCTCAGGGTCGTATATGAGTTCAGGAGTGCTCTCCCTGCTCATAAACGTTCACAAGCTTAGGCTTAGCTTGTAATACTCCTTCAATCGAAGTGTTCCTACAACAGATACAAACGAAATTTTTGGTTAGTCTCGTTTTTGAATCCCTGGCAACGGCGCCAAAAACTTGTTCGTTGCTATCGTGATTCGCTTTAGGAGTGTTTTGTATAAAATAAATTGGAAGAATAAGTTCTATGTATAAGTGATGCGTTTATGCTTTGATGCGTTTAAGTAATTGTAACGCGTTGGGGCGTTAGATATATGCAACAGAACGCACACAACTCCTAATGACGTTCAAGTTTTCCTAAACCAGACCCAAGTTTAAATCTAATTTAGGTTCCTGTTAAATCCAGGGTCGAACTCAGGGATTTAGTTAACCAAACGCAGACCTTGCGTTGTATCTCTATCGGGGTTTTCCTAAATAAATGTGAGAAATGGGTTATTTACACTAAATTTCTATGCCTGTGCAAGAGATGCAAAAGAGTTGAGTAGTTAGTGATGGATCATGTGAGAATAGAGTTTAATGTAAGTGGATGCGTCGGTCTAAGATGAATGTACCCAAACCAGGATATGATGTGGATGAGATGGAGTGATTTGCTTATCTTTTGTTTATGCGTTAGACTTCATTCAACATTTCTCAATGCAAATAATATACAAAACCTATCTCTAGGATGCATGAGTCTAACACAGAATGTAACAAACATCAGTAAGTCTATCTCTAGCTGTACTAGGCGTCCTACTTGATGCAGCTTAGTTATTCTTTCGAACACTCTAAGTTAAAGATGCTTTTTACCAATTTGTCAAGTTGGCTTAAGCGTTGAAGTTTGCATAAAGTATTAATGCATTCAACATAAACAAGAGACAAACAAGGGAAAAATGTGATGGATCAAATATATGAATTTTATAAAGAAACAAAGTCTTTACAAATGCAATATTTAATCAAATGAAATGAAAGCAATAAATGAGATGAAGGAAACTGAGTCAAGCCAAAGAATACAATCTCGTTGTGCCAAGACAATCTTGTATTTCTTTGGCTCAATCTCGTTGTGTACAATCACTTGTATAGGAATTGGACGAAGTGTCTTTCTCAAGATTGACTTCCTCCGCTTCCTGACCGGTGGTGGTGGTGGTTCTCAACCCTTCTGATTGTCTTGGCACCACAACACAGCTTCTAAAAGACTAAAACTATGACTACGCTATATAGAGAGTAAGGGTCTTGATAATTTCCGAACTTTTTTTATTCTGGAGGGACTTCATCTATTTATAGGCGTTGGTCATGTCCACTTAGTGAATGGGTAGCATTAAAGTCCATGCCCTGGTCAGCATTAAAGTCCATGTCCTGGTTAGTCTCCTGACTCTCGGAAGCTTTTCAGACGCCGCCTGCTACTTGGAAGCTTTTTAGACGTCGCCTGCTACAAGTGCCCATGCTTGTAAGTGGTGATGTGATACAATCAGTCTGGATCAATGAATCTTCTTTGCGTTGAACTCCCTCCGACGCATGGCCCATGCGTTAGAGCTTTCCCCACGACACTTGTCTAATGCGTTAGCGTTCATCCTCGTGTTGAAATCCTGCAATACAGTGCATTAGCGTCGCGATATTTAGTAATAAAACTTCTTTTGCATGAGTTTGCTAATGTTTGAATAAATCCATGCGTTTCTTCTAAAAATGAAGAGAATTTATCATTAAAAACCTTAGCTGTTCTAACGTAAGAGCAAAAATAACTTGTATTTCTACAAGTTATCACTACTTTAGGTAATTTTATAAATGTTATAATTTTACTAAATACGTCATTATATGCAATATATTGTTTTAATTTGTTTCATTTAGTTTATAACAGTTATAATTAAATAAAATTAGAAATCAAAATCAATAATTCAAAATTGCATGCAAACTTAGGTTAAAATCATTTTTAAAATATTTTAGAATATGATTATCATAGACCTAAAATTACAAAATTTCTAATGAGATTATAAATTAGTTTAATCTTTTAATGAGTTTAATAAGATTAAATTTGTTTTAATTAAAAGAATAAATTTGTAGCAATTGTATCTATAAAGGACCTTTTGTCTAAGGCTAACACTGTCTAGGTTGAGGTATTTAAGTTGACGGAAACGAAACACCCCTACCTTGGAACTGATCTAGAAAGGTGAATTAGATGATTTGCTACAAGCATTCAATTGTTGATTAAAGTTTATTAAAATGTTGAATGAACATTAATCAAAATTTTTTAACTATCCAAAGTAAGTGTTACTTTTTGGAAAATTTAAATAATCACTTAGTAAAAATAAGTAGCCATATTTTTTCTAAGTGAAATAACCCTAGGTAAGACACTCAGTGGGAGGAAAATGGGGTATATGATACTTCATTTTTCCTTTTCATGTTTCTCCCTCAAAGTTCACACTGTGAGATCTATAATCAGTCTCGAGGCACCTTTGCTTCTGTCCCCCTATAAGAGGTGTTTGTATAGGTCAATACCAAGGTGAATGGAGAGAGTGTTTATAGTGAGTAGGAATAGGACGTGTGTCAACACATCCCATGGCCTCTCTCATTAGTTTGTAGTAAATTTTCATGCTTGGCCTCGAGGCATCTTTGCTTGTGTCCCCTTACGGATGACATTTTCATGACTCTTTACTCAAACTCTAGAAATTGAAGGATTGCTTTAGTTTTTGCCCCAATCGGTATTTCCCTACGGTTGGCTCATTGGGACAAAACTCTATGAAGGAACCTTTGAAGGTCCTTGAGTGGAAGTGTGGAGATTTATCCAAAATTTATTTTCACAGGATCAAAATTATAGAATATAAACATTATACGTAATCATACATTTACAACATGAAAACAAGAAGGAAATGAGAGAATTACGATGAGAGAACTAACCCTTGAAGAACGATTTCTTCACATATCCTCTTCTCCGCAAAAAAACAAACTTTTCCCAAATGGCCACTACCAAAACGGTTTCCTCTGTATTCTCTAGGATGAGAAACCAGGAGTATGTAGGCTCTGACTCTTTGGTGAGGGAAATAACTAAGAGATTTTGGGAGATTTTTTAGAGATTGGGTGAGATCAAATCATATCGAACAGTTCTGTAACAAAACTCTAGGAAGAATAAGATGAATGAAACAACTAAACTGTTTTTCCCCACTATTGCATGTTGTAGAGAGAAAAAAAGGGGAGGGAGGTCTAAAATTATTTTTTTAAAAAAATAAATTTAATTTTAATAAATTCTTTAATATATATTTATATGATAACCATTATGTTATATCAAATATTTATTTCTCCTCAAATAAACTTTATATTATAATGTATCAAATACATTATAGTAATTATATCATATAGAATTAAATTAAAATAATTATGTCACATATAATTAATTTTCTCAATTAATTTGAATAATTCAAATTAATCCCTCTAATGAACAATAAATCATAGTTCAACTATGACTAGACTTCTCTCGGGCCAGGAGAGGGTGTGGCGCCACATTGTTCAAGCTTTGGAATTAGCCCTTAAGGGAGCAATTTATCTATTTTCCCCTACAGCGGGCCATACTCGTAGTGTCACGAGGATAAGGTATCTAACCTTATCCATCTACTACAAACCATTTAAGTTATCACTTAAACATGATCCACTTGTCTGTCTCTACATACATGTTTAAGCTACAGAAGATAACCTTGGATGTTAGTTTATTGGTTTGTGGGTTTAATGCTACTAAATGTCAAATAAAACATCTTATGTTTTATTAAATAAATAAAAAGTTTATACAATATAGTTACAAACTATAGGACTCTATGAGATTTAAAGCATCAACCCCAACACTCTAGATTTTAAAATGAGGGGTTACACTTACAAGAAAATGTTAAGCTAGTTAACAATTTTTGGACCGAACAATGGTGACTAATAATTACAGTAATAAGGAGTTGTTCTGTATATTGGCTGAGATGGTCTTATTTCAGTGAAAGGGTACCTGATCACCCTACGGTGGCTTTTACCTTGCCTCACTAAAACATCATTGCAAAATAGATGTCACATAAGGTGTTATAAATTATTTTGTTAAATTCGATTGGTTTCTCCAAATGGTAATGCATAGAGTACTAATATGAATAAATTGTATGTTTAAGCAAATTTATATAATGACTCTTGCAACTTTAAATTTACTTGCCGCCGACCAACTTACTGATAAAAACTATACTATATTGAAAAACACTATCTACGCAATATTAATCATCGATGAACTAAGATTTGTCCTTACGGAGGATTGTCCTCCCGTTCTAGCTCAAAATGCTACTCGAAACGTTCAAGTGGCATATGAGCGTTGGGTACAGGAAAATGAAAAGGTCTGAGCGTACATCTTGGCAAGCCTTTCTGAAGTCTTGGCCAAGAAGCATGAGCCCATGCTCATTGCACATGAGGTCATGCAACCCCTGTGGGGAATGTTTGGAAGTCGTCCTCTCAAATCAGGCATGATGCACTCAAATTCATCTTCAATGCCTGAATGCCAGAAGGGGCATCTGTTCGAGAACACGTTCTCAACATGATTGTCCACTTTAATGTGGTTGAGATAAACGATTTTGTCATTGATGAGGCCAGTTAGGTTAGCTTCATCCTGAAAATTTACTTGTAAGTTTCCTATAGTTCCGTAGAAATGCTGTTATGAACAGGATTGACTACAACCTAACCACCTTGCTCAATAAGCTGCAGACTTTCCAATCCTTGATGAAATCGAAGGAATAAAAGGGTGTAGCAAATGTTGCCTCGTCCTCTAAGAAGTTCTATAGAGGTTCGACCTCTGGAACTAAGAACCTCTATAGAACTAAGTCTGTGCCTTCTTTTTTCCGTACCAAAAAGTGGAAGAAGAAGAAAGATGGAAAGGGGAAAGCTAACCCACCAGTTGCTGCCCAGAGTGGCAATAAGGTCGAGGCTACAAAGGGAGTCTATTTCCATTGCAATCAACAAGGACATTGGAAGAGGAATTATCCCAAATACTTGGTAGAAAAGAAGAAGGTCAAGCAAGGTAAATATGATTTACTTGTTTTGGAGACTTCTTTAGTGAAGAATGATGATTCAACCTGGATAATAGATGGGCACCACTAACCATGTTTTTTCTTCATTTTAGGGAATTAGTTCCTGACGGCAACTGGAGGCTGAGAAGACGATGCATGTTGGAACTAGGCACGTCGTCTCAGCTACGACAGTGGGAGGGCTTTGACTCTGCTTACGAAAATCTTATATTTTATTAGATAATGTATAGGTGGTTTCAAGCTTAAAAATGAACTTGATTTTTGTAAAATGTCTTCTAAAACAACAATACTTTTTAAATTTTCATGTAAATAAAGTGTCTATTTACAAGAATGTAGTACATATTTGTTATGCTAATATTGAAAATCATTTCTATGTGCTAAGACCGTTAGCAACTAAAGCTCTCCCAAATACCGAATCATTTAAAACTTCAGTAACTCATAATAAAAGACAGAAAATTTCTCCTAAAGAAATAGATTAGGCACATAAATCTCAATAGGATTGAGAGGCTGGTTAAGAATAGACTTCTAAGTGAGGTAGAAGAAAATTTTCCACCTATATGTGAGTCATGCCTATAAGGCAAAATGACTAAAATATCTTTTATTGGACAAGGTCACAAAGCCAAAGAACCCTTAGAACTTGTACATTTAGATGTCTGTGGTCTGATGAATGTTAAGGCAAGAGGAGGGTTTGAATATTTCATCACTTTTACTTATGATTATTTCAGATATGGGTATGTTTATTTAATACAATATAAGTCTAAATTTTTTGAAAAGTTCAAAGAGTTTAAGGGTGAAATTGAAAATGCATTAAATAAAACAATTAAAACATTTTGATCTGATCGAGGTGGATAATATTTGGATCTTATATTCCAAAACTATTTGATAGAACATGGAATTGTATCCCAACTCTCAATACCTGGTATACCTCAGCAGAATGGTGTATCAGAAAGGAGAAATCAAACTCTGTGTGGACATGGTTCGATCTATGATGAGTTATGCTCCTTACCTAACTCATTTTGGGGTTCTAGAGTAAAGACTGCAGCTTACATTTTGAATTGTGTTCCATCCAAGAGTGTTACTAGAATAGCTTATGAATTATGGATTGGTCGTAAAGGTAGTTTACGTCATTTTAGGATCTAGGGTCCTTCAACATATGTGCTTGAGACAAATCCTAAGAAATTGGAACCTCGTTCAAAATTGTGCCTATTTGTAGGTTATCCCAAAGGAACGAGAGGTGGTTACTTCTAGGATCCTAAAGAAAATAAAGTGTTTATATTGACGAACACTACATTTTTAGAAGAGGACCACATAAGGGAGCATAAGCCTTGCAGTAAGATAGTGTTGAGTGAACTTTCCAATGAAACTACTGAACCTTCAACAAGAGTTGTTGAAGAACCGAACACCTCAACAAGAGTTGTTAAAGTTGGTTCATCTAGTATATCACATCCACATCGTGTTGAGGCAACCTCGACGTAGTGGAGGGTTGCGAACCCGCCTGTTCATTATATGGGTTTAACAGAAACTCTAACTATCGTAGCTGATAAAGATGTTAAGGTTCCGTTGTCTTACAAGAAGACAATGGAGGATGTTAACAAAGTTGAATGGATCTCAAAATGGAGTCTATGTACTTTAATTAAATTTGGGATTTTGTAGATCAACCTGATGGGGTAAAAGCTATAGGTTTCAAGTGGATCAAGAGAAACGAGGTATTGATGGGAAGGTGCAAACCTTCAAGGCTAGACTTGTGGCAAAGGGTTATACCCAAGTTGAGGGAATCGACTATGAAGAGACTTTCTCACCTGTTGCCATGTTGAAGGCTATTCGGATGCTCTTGTCCATTGCCTCATATTATGAATATAAGATTTGGCAAATGGACATCAAGACTACTTTCCTGAATGGAAAGCTTGAGGAGACCATTTATATGGAGCACCCTGAGGGATTCATAACCCAAGGTCAAGAGCAAAAGGTTTGCAAGCTTAATTGGTCCATTTATGGATTGAGAAAAGCTTCTCGATCCTGGAATATAAGATTTGATACTACAATTAAATCTTATGGCTTTAATCAAAATGTTGATGAACATTTTATTTACAAAAGAAGCATGAACAGTTTAGTAGCTTTTCTAGTGCTGTAAGTAGACGATATCCTACTCATTGGGAATGATGTAAGCATGCTGACTGAAATTAAAAATTGGTTAGTGACCCAATTGCAAATGAAATATTTGGGAGAGGCGCAATTTGTTTTAGGCATTCAGATCTTTAGAGATCGAAAGAACAAAACACTAGCCCTATCTCAAGCATCGTACATTGACAAGATACTTGTCAAGATTTCAATGCAGAACTCTAAGAGAGGCTTACTACCTTTCAGGCATGGAGTTATTTTGTCTAATGAACAGTGTCCTAAGACACCTTAAGAGGTTGAGGAAATGAGGCGGATCCCATATGTATCAGTTGTTGATAGCTTGATGTATGTGATGTTATATACTAAACTTGACATCTGCTATATAGTGGGGATAATTAGTAGATATCAATCTAATCCAAGATTTGATCACTGGAGCGCTGTTAAGAATATCCTCAAGTATCTTCGGAGAACGAGGGGCTACATGCTTGTATATGGTTCTAAGGATTTGATCCTTACAGGATATATGGACTCTGACTTCCAGACTGATAAGGATTTTAGGAAATCCACATCAGGATCAATGTTCACTCTTAAAAGATGGGTAGTAGTTTGGAGAAGCACCAAGAAGAGGTGCATTGCTGACTCCATTATGGAGACTAAGCATGTAGCGGCTTGTGAAGCTGCTAAGGAAGCTGTGTTGCTCGGGAAGTTCCTGATTGATTTGGAAATGGTTTTAGATATGTCTAGGCCAATCACTCTTTATTGTAATAATAGTGGTGTTGTGGCTAATTTTCAAGAGCCTAGGAGTCACAAGTGCAAGAAGCATATAGAGCGAAAGTATCATTTCATTCGAGAGATTGTGCATCGAGGGGACATGATCATCATGAAGATAGCTTTAGTGCACAACATTGTTGATCCATCCTCATGACTAAGGTGTTTGAGGGTTACCTACAAAGTATGGGTCTACGAGATAGACCATATTTAGTCTAGGGCAAATGGGAGATTTTGTACTGGACTCGTATTATGCCCTAGTTTACCTTTTTGTGTACTTTTATATTAGTGTGACTTTAATGATTTACACCCCATTAGCTTTAGGACAAGTGAAAGATTGCTGGGGTTGATGTCCTAAATTTTGCGGATCTTGTAGTTTGTAATTGTAATGTACAATTACTTTTTTAATATAATATGAGATATTTTATTTGACATTTAGTAACATTAACCCACAAAACCAATGAACTAACATCCAAGGTTATCTTCTGTAGCTTAAACATGTATGCAGAGACATATATGTGGATCATGTTTAAGTAATAACCTAAATGGTCTGTAGTAGATGGATAAAACTGGATACCTTATCCTAGTGACACTACGAATACGACCCATTTTGTAGATGTTACAATTGTTTTAAAGTGCTAAAAATGATCTGATCTTGATCATTCATGTAAAGACATGGGTGTTCTATATAAAAGGGTTTGGATAAGACCAGACCACAAAATGAATAATCTCATCATATGACACCGTTAATAATAAAAACTTACATTTCACCAGTTTGACCATAGGTGATATGACCTAAATTCTAAGTGAGTTGTGAACTCCTGCCTATGAAGGTAGTCCTTTGATTTGTATGGGTGATTTGTATTGTAGATTTCTTGAGTCGGCCAATCAGATCGCCGACTCAAGAAATCTGCCATTCCGGGGTTTTGTTTGATTGGGGAACTGGAAACACAGCTACACAAGATAGAATTTACTTCTTCCCTAATGTCGGGATAAGTAGATAAATTTCTCCCTTTAGAACTGATTTCAGGGCTTGAACAATGTGGCACATCACCCTCTTGGCTAGAGAGGGATTTGGTCATAGTTGAACTATGACTTATTGTTCATTAGAGGGATCAATGGTAGTTAAAGAGTTAGATGTAACTACAGGGGCAAAACGGTAATTTTGGCCCAGCTGTATTTACGAGCAATTTGTAATGGTTCATCACATCGTTGACTGGTTGTATCCAATGGACACAAAAATATATCTGTACTTCGAAGAGTGCAGTTGTCGGTCTTTAGTGAAGTGATCGACAATTAATGGATGTTGGATAGTCTAATTAAAGGATTTTAATTAATTATCCGAGTACCATTGGAGCTTCAATCTATAGGTCCATAAGGTCCCTTCTGTAGCTTAACAAGGCTTATTGAGAATTAATTTTGGATTAATTTGAATTGTTCAAATTAATTGAAGG
The DNA here is from genome assembly GCF_009727055.1 of Benincasa hispida. Lineage (NCBI taxonomy): Eukaryota > Viridiplantae > Streptophyta > Magnoliopsida > Cucurbitales > Cucurbitaceae > Benincasa > Benincasa hispida. The sequence continues at coordinate 16,752,550 of NC_052354.1, forward strand.
AATTAATCATATATGATATAATTAATTTAAATTAATTAATTAATTAATATAATGTATTTGATACATTATAAGATAAAGTTTATTTTGAGAGGAATCTAATGTTTGAATATGATTCAAATACTAATTATATGGATGAGATTCACATAATTAAATTTAGTATAAATGTGATTTATATTAAATACCATGTATTATTGAGAGAAATAAAAACTTTAGGTTATGTGATATATTCGATATAACATATAGTTTGTTATATAATATATGGTAAGTTGGTTATATATATATATATACTATATTATTTGTTAAATTAAATTTTAAATTTCATATGAGGAGGGAGTTAACTCCCTCCTCTATTTTTTCTCTTTATTCAATCATGTGGTGGGGAGTTATACATAGGGCTTCTTCTTCTTCTTCACAGAAGTGAGGCTTTTTGATAAATCTTAGAATACACTTCCTTGCAAGAAATTTCCTTCCTCTCAAATTCATCCCTCTTCTCAAAATATAGCAGAGCTCACACCTTTTGCTAATTCTCAACCCCTAAGGAGAATACAAGAGGTTTAATCATGTGGTGGGGAGTTATGCATAGGGCTTCTTCATCTTCTTCACAGAAGTGAGGCTTTTTGATAATCTTAGAATACACTTCCCTGCAAGAAATTTCCTTCCTCTCAAATTCATCCCTCTTCCTAAAATATAGCAAAGCCCACACCTTTTGCTAATTCTCAACCCCTGTGGAGAATTCAAGAGGCTCACTTGTGGTTGTGGCCCTTCTACTTGATGCGCTTTTTGAAGATCGTTTTTCATTGAAGGTTCGGGACATTTTAGGAGAAATTTTGTGAAGGATTTTTGTTCTTTAAGGGTTAGTAAATCTAAACCCTAATTTTCTTCTTTGGTTTTTGTGCTAAGCATGTTGTAAATTTTGTTTTAAATGCATATTTAGGGTTTTGTATTTTCATGATTCTGTGAAATTGGAAATTGGGAACGATCTTTGCTTTTGCACGGACCTCACAGATCTTTTACATGGCAAAGGCAAAGGGAGCAGTCATAGACGATCGTAGTCAGGTTGCATTCATCATGGAATCTCTTCCAAAGAGTTTACTACAATTTTGCAACAATGTAATGGTGAAAAAAATCCAATATAACTTGACTAGTCTCCTTATGAGCTTCAGACTTAGTAGTCTCTTATGAAAAATAAGGGACTAGTTAAAGGAGAGGCAAATGTTACCCATTCCAAAAGGAAGTTCCAAAAGGGTTAATCCTCTGGAATTAAGTCTTTTCCTCAATCTCCTGCTTCGAAGAAGATTCATAAGAAGAAAGGAGATAAGGGGAAGACTTTCGCCATTACTGTTCAACGCAAGGGAGAGGCTAAAGTTGTGGTTGACAAGGGCAGGTGTTTCCACTGCAACATGGATGGACACTGGAAGAGGAACTGCCTTAAGTATCTTGCTGAGAAAAAGAAGGAGAAAGAAGATAAATTTTATTTACTTGTTTTAGAAACATGTCTTGTTGAACATGATGAGTTTTCCTGGATACTTAATTCAGGAGCAACTAATCATATTTGCTCTTCTTTATAGGGAAATAGTTCTTTTCAGTAGCTAAAAGAAGGTTAAATGACACTTAGGGTTGAAACAGGACACACCATTTCAGCCCGTGCAGTGAAGCTGCAAAGTTATTGTTTGGAGACAAATTTATTTTTCTTAAGGATTTGTACATTGTACCCAGAATTAAGAGCAATTTAATTTCTATCTCCTGTCTAATCGAACAATCTTGCACTATTTTATTTGAAAGTAATAAAGCGTTCATTTTCAAGAATGGTGTTCTTATATGTTCAGCCAGATTAGAACATAACTGATACATATTAAGACCAATCGAAGCAAAAGAAAATTTAAATCATGAGATGTTTAAAACTGCTGAAACTCAAAGTAAAAGGCAACACATTTCTTCTAAAAGTAACAACACCTATTTTTGGCACTTAAGACTAGGTCATATAAACTTTGATAGGATCAGGAATTTGGTAAAGAATGGACTTCTGAATGAGTTAGAAGAAGATTCATTACCACCATGTGAATCGTGTCTTGAGGGAAAAATGACCAAAAGATCTTTTAGTGGAAAAGGTTTTAGGGCCAAAAAACCCTTAGTGTTAGTACATTTGAATCTCTGTGGTCCAATGAATGTAAAAGCTCGAAGAGGATACAACTATTTCATCTCTTTTATAGATGATTATTCAAGGTATGTTTTTTATACCTAATGAGACATAAGTCTGAAGCTCTTGAAAAATTAAAGGAATTTAAGGATGAAGTTGAAAACCTATTAGGTTAAACAATTGAAACACTTCGATCTGATCGAATATATGGATCAAATTTATGGACTATATGATAAAACATGGAATTTAGTCCAAACTATTAGATCCTGGTACACCCCAGTAAAATGGTGTATCAGAAAGAAATAGAACCTTGTTAGACATGGTTCGTTCGATGATGAGCCATGCTCAGTTGCCTAGCTCGTTTTGGGGGTATGTAGTAAAGACTACAGCTCACATCTTGAATAATGTTCCTTTGAAGAGTGTTTCTGAAACACCTTTTGACTTATGGAGGGGCCATAAACCTAGTTTGCGCTACTTCAGGATCTGGAGTTGTCCAGCACACGTGCTTGTGGCAAATCTTAAGAAACTGGAACTTCGTTTAAGATTGTACCGATATGTTAGTTACCCAAAAGAAATGAAAGGTGGTCTTTTCTACGACCCACAAGAAAATAAGATGTTTGTATCAACAAACGCTACTTCCATGGAGGAAGACAATATGAGGGATCACAAACCACGTACTAAGTTAGTATTAGAAGAAGCTATTGATGTAAACCCAAGACCTTATTTTCCTACGTAAGCAATTTAAGTTAATGTATTGATGTGTGTGTAATTCTACTATATGTATGTTATTTGTAGGGATGGGAGCTTAGGAGTTTTAAAGGGAAATATTCTAAGTATGGAAGTCTAGGCTCTCGGGTAAAAAGGGGTGCAAGGTGACATCTAGTAGTAAGAGGAAAAATGGCTAAGTGTGAGGCTTGCATTGAGAGCCATGATGAACTTGGTGAAGGTCAAGGCATGCGGGATGTGGGTAGCCTAACTTGCCTAAGAAGGCGTAGGAAGGTGCCAAGACAATGGCTAGGTGGGTCGCAAGACGCAAGGTATCTACTGATTAAGGGGCCAAGTCTGGGGGCGGGCTTGTGAGGCGATGGCTGAGAGGGTGAGGCCTATACAGCGGACACTAGCCTGTGCATTGGCTTGAGGGGATGTTGAAGAGTGCAGTAGAGGCTTGGAAGTTGTTGGTAAGCGGTGAGTATCAATGCAAGGATTTAAGCCGTGAGGGCAGGAGCAAGGGCTGGAGACGCGTTGACTGAGAGAGGGGTCTATGCGTTGCAAACTAGCTTATGTGATGGTATTGCAACCTATGTGTTGGTGGGAGATGGAAGAATTTAGCTTAATTATTGATCTTAGGGGGCCAAGTGTCGTGTTTAGATGCCTTAAGTATGTTTAATGGGCCAGTTGTCACCTTATGCAACTAGTTAGACATGCATTCACAAGTATATAAGGAAAGTTAGAAGAGAAGATCGGTTTGGCAATTGCACTTGTGCTAAGGAAGAAAGATTGCTGTTGAATGGAGGTTTGACCGATGCTGAAGATGAATTGGGGCTACCAAGAGGAATTTTCCATGAATTAGAGTTGAAGCTTAAAGAATTTCCCAAGTGTTTCAAGCTTCCGGATGTGCTCAAGTAGGGTAAAAAGATTGGTGAATTTTGAGTTTTATAAGAGGAATATGAGGATCAAACTTTAAGGTAGGGAAGTTAAGATGTTTATGATCAAGTTTGTAGAAGGAAAATTTTCAAAATAATGCCTAGAATTGAAGCTATTCATACTAGAAGTTGAATCTAGCAATTTGGTGGTTGAATAAGCAGGCAGCTACTTCCGAGGAACAAACAAGTAGCTGGCAGTCCAAGCTAGGTGTTGGTGAGTATGCCTGAGTATGCTGAGCACAAGGCACTGACTATGGTGTGTGCATGAAATGAGCACACAACCGCGAGGGAAGAAGCCATTGACTAAAAACGTTGACGGAAGCGTAGGCGAGCACAAAATGCATTGGCACGATGAACGTGTCCTGGTGCATAAGCAAGCGTTGTGATCGCATTACCACCCACTAGCTAATCCCAAGGTAATTTTGGCTAATTGTGGGATACATTAGGCTATATGATGCGATGATGAGAATGGAAGATGTCTCATGTTTGATGTTAAGCATTATTGTTTAAGTTAAGATCAAAAGGGAGCTAGTGACATTAACCAAAAGTATTCCTTAATGTCACAGGGAAAACGCCAATAGGAGAAGCCTATCATCCACGAGGAAGAAGCCCAAGACAGTGAGTGACAAAGTTTATAAATGTTCTTTCTTATGAGTTTCCAACTCATGTTTTACTATTCAACTAGTTTTCCAAGACGTTTTCCTAACAATGTACCACACATGAGCTTTTAGCTTTATGATGGTTTTTCTAAGTAAAACATGACTTCTTAAAGCACTACCTTGACGCATGCCCTAATATTAGAATGGATGTATGGACGCATAGTCCAATTTTTCCTAACACTGAGTTTATGAAGCATGCATTAACCAACATTCCTTTACTTATGCCAGTCTTTTATTATGTGTTAAAGATTTGTTTTAGGGGAATGCTTAATGTTTCAAAGTTGGGTTTTATTTTCCAAAGAAAGATTTATAATGACATAATAAGATAACTCGATACTGAAGGACTAGAGAAGGTATCTAGGCCCCCTGGTACCTAAGGTATGATGGTGTTCAGGGCATTACCACGTGCACATAGGTATCATACTATCGATGGTGATTGTATCGAAGTTTCTCTATATCAACTAAGGATTGACGTTGGGAGTTCGAACAAAAGGGCTCTCTCTCAACTAAGATTGAATAATAATGATTTCCAAGGAAAATATTGATGTTTGAGTTTTCAGGGTTACATGTTCCATGTTTTAATAAATTATAAACCATGAACCTTTCAAAGAAGTTGATGTTTATTTGATGCTCAATAAATATATTTTTAGATAGTCACTCATTGAGCTAGTAGCTTACTCTTTTCAATGTTTTCCTTTTCCCCAGGTAGAGGTCAACTCCCCAGAGGATAGCTATTCTGCTAGTTTACCACTTGAGGTGCAAGTTTTGAAGTTAAAGGAAGAAGGAAGAGAAACTTAGGTGGTTAACTAGTCTTGTCTTTATTTTGGTCATCATGTACATACTAGGGACTAAAGAGAGTATTATCGGGACCTACTGTTCTGTGTATATGTAGATAAATTGCTATAAATGTATAAACCTATGTACCTGTTTAAATTTCTGTAGTTGTGTGATGTCTGTGGAAAAGAATATATGTTATTTTTATCAGGTGTTTAAGACAATTTGAATTAGTGATGGAAATGAAGATAGGAAGTGGTTGCCATGAGAGGGTTGGTAACTACTGTCTTCATATCTCTCCCTAGGATTGAAAGGGTTCTAGGAGGAGGTGTGACAAGTTGGTATTAGAACATAAGATTTTTGGAGTAAATTCATGCATTAAAATAGAATATGTCAGTGATATACTATCCCTAATAATTGTTTTTTTTTTTTTTTTATCTTAGAGAGGATGTCGGGAAGAAGTGGCGACTGAGTAAGCAGACAGTGGATGGGGATCGTGATCCTACCAGAGATCCCAAAGTTTGAGGGGATCTAGAACCTGCGAGGAAACCCGAGAAGGGTAGAGATCGTAATACTAATAGAGATCCAGTTGTACAAGAGACTACGTTTGAGGGTGAGTCCAGTACCCCTCAAGACATGATAGATCCTCATATGGAAGACAAAGTATTTGATAGGATTTCTCAGAGGCTAACGATGAGTGTGAGGTCCGTCCAGACGAATCCAAAGAAGAAATATGGCATCAAAAGGTTAATGACCTTATGTGCTACGATGTATGAGGGTGCGACAGAACCAGCAGATGTTGAGATTTGACTTGGTCTGATAGAGAAATTTCTTAATGTTATAAGATGTCCTGATGATCGAAAGGTCGGTTTTGCTGTGTTGTGCTTCAAAAAGGAGCTAAAAATGGTGGAAAGTCCTAGATGCCAGACAAAGTAGATCTGAAAATATGACCTAGGAAGAGTTTAGAAAAGAATTTGAGGAAAAGTACTACTTTAGCTCATTCATAAAGGCAAAGAGAGACGAATTTCTGAAGCTGGCTTAAGGATCAATGATGATTGCTGAATACGAGCAGAAGTTTACTGAGTTATTCCAGTATGCTCTTCCAATCATTGTAGAAGAAAAATACAGGAGCATAAGTTTTGAGAATGTTTGAGGAAAGAGATTCACACGCTAGGGACTTCTATTGCTAACTAGACGAATTTCTCCTAGTTAGTTGAGATAGCTATATGAGTTGAGAGGAGTTTAGCTACTGAGGAGCAGCTACAGAAAGGGAAAGAGGAATAGCGAAGATTTACTCTCGAAGAGTTTAGAAGTAAGAGTCTCAAGCTCCACTTTTCTGGACAGTCAACTATGAGAGATTAGGGAGCTGCGAGTCAGTAGAGGTTGATCAGGAAGAGATCAAAACAACCAGTTGTTTTAGTTGAAGGATCCAGGACTAGATGGGCTGGCGAGTCTGTTACTAGTATGGTCAGGAAACCCCATTTGCGAGTTGTGGTAAGCATAATTAGGGATATGTTATAGTGGAAGAAATGTTTGCTATGAGTGTGGTGAGATAGGTCATTTCAAGAGGTAATGCCCTCAATTAGTACGAGATACCCAAGTTGAGCAAAAGATGACCTCTCAGACAGTAGATTAGCTGAGAGCAGCCGGGGCCAGAGGTGAAGGTTCTAGTGGAGCTAAGCAGAAGGGGATTGCTGAACGACCTCAACAGCAAGGTAGAGTGTATGTTGTGACCCATCAGGAAGTTTAAGTGTCACCAGATGTTATGACTGGTAGGGTAACTCTCTATAGTCAATCTTCTTATGTATTGTTAGATCCTAGTGCTACTCACTAATTTTTTTTTTAGCATGTTTGCATTACATATTTATAGGCTGTCAGAGAGCATGCTTGATGAGTTATTTTATTTCTCATCTTGTTGGGGAAGTACTCGTAGTAAAGGAATTTTATAGAGGATGGCCTTTAGAACGCTCGAGAAGAAGAAGGCTAAAGCCCAACGTGCTCTTTCTTTCCTTTTATCTTGTGAAGTGATAATTGAGAAACAAAGCATGTGGGTTGATCTAATTTCTCTAGAATTATTTGAATTTGCTGCTATCCTAGGCATGGATTTTCTGAGTAAATATTATGCCTCTGTTGATTGTTATAAGCAAAAGGTAGTGTTTAGAAGACTTGGAAAAATGGAAAAGTATTTATTGGGAACAGAAGAGTTCTTCCTAATAGCCTAATCTTAGCAGCCAAAGCTAGGAAACTATTGAGTAAGGGATGTATAGCCTATTTGGCCCATATAACTGTTTCGCAGGATAAGAAGCTAAAGCAAGAAGATGTTTCAGTGGTTCGAGAATTTATTGATGTATTCCCTGAAGAGCTGTCAGGGTTGCCACCTGACAGAGAGGTTGAGTTTATGATTGATCTGATTCCAGGTACAACCCTTATTTCCCAAACACTTTATAGGATGACGCCAGCTGAGTTGAAGGAATTGAAAATTCATAGGAGTTAGTGGACATGGCTATATTAGGCCTAGTGTGTCACCGTGGGGAGTGCCAGTTCTGTTTGTGAAGAAAAAGGATGGCACTCTCAGGTTGTGCATGTTGGGTTGTATGTTCTAAAACTCACAATTTGTAAAGTTAAATATTTTCTATTATGAATAAAGATGTTATTCAACATTTCTTCAATATAGTTGTTATTGAATCTTTAAATTGCATTCATAAAGTCTAAATCCAATAAACTAAAATCCATGGCTATTACATGAATACTTAAACTTTATGTAGAGACATAAAGATGGATCAAGTTCGAGTAAATAGCTAAAATCGTCTATAGTATACGAATAAGGTTGGGTGCCTTATTCTTGTAACACTATTGGATTCAACCTACTCTGTAGCGGTTACATGTTGTTATAAAGGTGCTACAAATGAAGTGATCCTAATTCATTCATGTATTGACATGAGGAATGAGGGCGTCCTATGCAATGAGTTTGCATAAGATCAGAGCAAGAAATAAGTCACTCTTACTTTATAACGTTGTTTATTGTTTAAGACTGACTATTTTGCTTAGATGACCTAGGTAACTCAATCTTAATCCTGAGCTAACTATGGACTCCTGTTTATTCATGAGTATCCTTAGATTTGCATGGGTGAAGGTTGGCTCAACAGCACCGACTCAATAAGCCTCCTATTTCAGGGGTAAGACCGGATAGATAGTAAACCAATTGTTCATTAGAGGATCAGTAGGAACTTAAGAAACAAGATGTAATATCGAGGGCAAAACAACATATTGACCCAGTCGTTATTACGGACAACTTGTGAAGGGTTGACTTACTAGTTATGGTTAAATCATGTGGACACAAATATATCTACAGTGAGGAGAGTGCAACTATCGAGCTATAGTCGTGTGACTTGTAGTTAACAAATACTGATTAATTTAGTCTAAAGAATGTAGGTCTATAAGGTCTATAAGGTCTTAAATCATTGGAACTCATGATCTGTAGGTCTATAAGGTCCATCTATTAGCTCGTAAAACATGAACATCTTGAATTATTAATTGAGTGAATTTGGAATAATATCAATTTGAATTGTTCAAATTGAATTTCAATTTAAACAGAATTTCAATATGAAAATGTTTAAATTGAAATTATGGTTTGTATAATTATATTCGATATGATAAATGTTTAATTTTTTGAAATTAAACGTAATTAGAGTGTTAATTATATTTAAATATTAATTTAAATATTAATTACATGAATATGATTCATGTTTAAAATTAGGTGTGTGATTAATTTAATATTTGATATTAAATTAGATTAATTAATTAAATATGTTTAATTAATTAAAAATCAATTAATTTTCAATTTTAAACCAATTTAAGAAATTGGATTTTGTTTCTTTAAATTTAATTAATTAAATCAGATTTTAGTTAATTAAAGAATTAATTGAAATTTGAATTTAAAATTTGAAAATTGGAATATTAAAGCCTAAGTGTATTGTTCCCACAAAACACTCAAGCATGAGGTGTTTTTCATGCAATCACACACAATTCCACTTCCATCTTCAAGCAGCTGATGGCGATGTTGTTGCTGGTGAGTGCCTGCATGATGAAGAGTGATAAAACACACAGAATTGAAGAAGAAGGAGGAGAATTTGAAGTTGGAAAATTTTTTTCTGCATTATCTTCTTCTCCCTCTCAAACCCAGAAAAATAACCTCACAAATTCACTCAAATTCGAGTTCCACCACTTAAATTCAAGGCTGAGAATAGTAAAGAAGATCTCTTGGTGATTCACTGTCGATTTGGCACTGAATTCGAGTGAACTTGAGATGTTCTCTACTATTCTCAGCCTTGAATTTGAGTGGTGGAAAATTCATCAAAGGTATATTTATTTAAAACCCACTAGTGATTTTCTACAAAAGCATGTTTTAGAACTCAAATTAAATGTAATTAGAGTACTTATTGATTCTGTTTGCTTCCGTTGTTTGTTAATATATCCTATCAATTGGTATCAGAGCATGGTTTAAGCACCCAATTAACGTTAATTTGAGTTTTGGTGGGTGAATTTATGAAATTGCATGTTTATGGACTGATATGGATGTTTTTCAGGTTTGGCATTAGATTTCTCTTTGATTTCCATTTTAAATTTGTAATTGGTCCTTGATTGATGAGCTTATATGTATACTCTAGAGTCTATAATTTATTCTGTGTCATTAGAGTCCAAATTAGGTTGTAATTTAGAGATTGAATCAAGCAAGGTCATGGAGCAGCTGCTGGAGGACTGCATTATACCCAAGCAGCGTTGCAATGCTACGCTTGGGCATTGCAACACTGTTCTTGATGAAGTCCATAGTGTTGGAACATTGGGATGAGAATTGCGACACTGTTCATACCAGCCAAGCAACGCGCGGTTTGAGCCAGTTCACGCAGGAGAGATCTGGTTTGACCGGTTCAGCCCCAATATTGTTCGATTCAACCCATTTTGATGCCTTGGAGGTCCAGTTCGAGCGGTTCGGGTCGGTTCGAGCAGTTCTGCACCAACTTGAAGCTATTTTTGGACCTATTTTGTAATAAACTAGTTATTTCTGCTTGCTTAGGATGCCAAAGTTGATCCATATCAATATTATTTAAATAATCATGCATGTGATGTATGTTGTATTTAAATTTAAATATGTTTGTGCATATAGTATTCCATTTAGATTTAAAATCCCACCATAAGAAGCATGTTACATGTATTATATATATGTTATAAATTGTTATAATGTATAGAAGACATGTTTAGGGTTTCTGTTATTTAATATAACTGTTATATTAAATTTGAATGCCTTTGATGTATATTGTGGATGTGAATTATATCTAATTTTTATGAGTTGTTATAAATTGAATTAGACATTAAAATGCATAACAAAGATAAGCTGCATGCTTACATAGATTAAACACTTCTTTTAATAGTTAAAATTGGTCACTATCTTATAAATCACGGTTACAAACTCAACCGATATATAATCCTGTCTAAGGTTTAGGATTTTTAAGTTGATAGTCTACGAAACACCTCCTACTTGGGGATTATCGCCGAATAATTGAGCGTTGTTAACCGGTTTTATAAGTGTACGTGAGCGGTTTGAGGTAACAAAAATAGTTTATCACCTAGACATAGTAGGTTAAAATCCATTTATAAGCGTTATACTTGGATAGGCTTAGGGTTGTTTAAATTAGCCAAAATAAACCCAAGTATAAATTTGCCCAATTTAATAATAGAACACTTCAGTGGGAGTTCAATAACTTATATGATAAAGTTATTAGGACACTTCAGTGGGAGATTAATAATATATTCGATATGTTATTTTTACCTCTCACGTCCCTAAAGTTCACAATCGAGATTTCACGGTACTTCGTGTCACCCTGAGAGTGACCTCCATTTGGAAAGTATTTGCATAAATCAAGATTCTGGTGAATAAGGGAAAGTCATTCAAATAAAAATCAAACATATGATATATTGATTTCAACTTTCACGTCCCCACAAAGTTCACACCATGGGATTCATATGACGCTTCGTGTCACCCTGGGAGTGACCTTCATTTGGAAAGTGTTTGTATGAGTCAATAACAAGGTGAATGGGGGAAGTAGTTCATAGTAAGTGGGTGAAGGATATGTGTCAACTATTCTTGCGATCTCTTCCGTTAGTTTGGACCGTGAGATTCCTATGTTGTGCTTGCTGGTTTTCTTTAGGCGGCCCTTGCTAGTCGTTCAACGACGACTATCCCCTCGGAGGGTTGTAACATAGGATTCAGAACAACTCCAAAAATGTGTAGGATCTCTTAGGTCCATTCTTAACCTTGACTCTCCATTTCGGTAGCATTGTTGGGGCCGACCTCTGAGGTCTAAAAATGGAGGGTTACACTTACAGAATTACTAAAGTGTTAGTAATTTCTGACCAAAAACGATAACTAAACAACTATAGGAACAAAGAGTTATTATGGAGATAGTGTTTGGTCAAAATTGTTTTAACAGAGGATTGTCCTCTATCTCCCATATCATTCAAAGTTTTGAACGATATAGATCAGAATGTGAAATTTGAACAATAAGATAAATGTGATTTACTTGTTATCGAAACGTGTTTAGTGAAAAATGATAAAACCTAGATAATAGATTCAGACGCCGCTAATCATATCTGTACTTTCTTACAAGAAACAAGTTCCTAGAGAAAGTTGATAGAAGGTGAAGTAATCTTTAAGATAGGGACCAGAGAGGTTGTTTTAGCTAAAGCAATGGGAGATATGAAGTTATTTATAGGAGATAAATACATTTATCTTAAAAATGTTTATTACATTTCTTCTATGAAAGGAATCTAATATCTATCTCTTGTTTGCTGGAACAAAATTATTAAGTTTCTTTTGAAAATAATGAAGTATTCATTACTTCAAATAATATTAAAATTTATTTCACAAAATTAGAAAATAACTTGTATTTATTAAAACTAAGTAAGGTAAGAGCCGTTTTTAACATAGAGATGTTTAAAACAATCGAAACTCATAAGAAAAGGAAAATTTCTCCAAATGCCTATCTTTGGCACTTGAGACTAGGTCACATAATTCTCAACATAATTGAGAGATTGGTTAAGAACGATCATCTAAATCAGTTAGAAGACAGTTCATTACTGCCATGTGAATCCTGTCTTGAGGATAAAATGACTAAAAGATTCTTTTTCTGGAAAAGGTCTTAAAGCCAAAGAACTCTTAGAGCTTGTACATTCAGACCTTTGTGGTTCTATGAATGTTAGAGCTAGAGGAGGGTATGAATATTTCATTAGATTTGTTGATGACTATTCAAGGTATGAGCATATTTTCCTAATTCATCAAAAGTTTGAAACATTTGAAAAGTTCAAAGAATACAAGGCTAAGGTTGAGAACCAATTAGATAAAAAGCTTAAAACACTTTGATCAGATCGAGATGGTGAGTATATGAACTTGGAATTCCAAAACTATTTCATAGAACATGGAATCCAATCTCAACTCACAGTACTTGGCACACCTTAGCAAAACGGTGTGGCAGAAAGGAGAAACAGAACCTTATTAGACATGGTTCGTTCCATGATGAGTTATGCTCAGCTATCAAATTCTTTTTGGGGACACGTAGTTGAAACTGCAGTGTATATCTTAAAGATGGTTCCCTGGAAAGTGTTTCTGAAATACCTTACGAGCTCTAGAGAGGACGTAAATGAAGTTTACATCACTTCAGAATTTGGAGTTGCCCAACACATGTGTTGGAACGCCGTTCAAAATTATGCCTATTTGTAGGATACCCAAAAGAAACAAATGGAGGTTTTTTACTTTCCTCAGGAAGATAAGGTATTTGTATCAAAAAATGAAACATTCTTAGTGGAGGACCACATGAAGAATCATCAACTTCGCTGTAAGCTAGTAATAGAAGACATGTCCAAAAAATGACAATTGCATCAACAAGAGTTGTTGACAGTGAAGGTCCATCAATAAGAGTAGTTAATGAAACTAGTACTTTACATCCTTCTCAAGAGTTAAGAATGCCTCGTCGTAGTGGGAGGGTTATGCAATAGCCTGACAAGTACATGGGTTTAACAGAAACTCAAGTCATCATACCAGATGATGGTTTAGAGGATCCATTGACTTTCAAACAAGCAATGAATGATGTGGTCCAAGACTAATGGATTAAAGCCATGGACCTTGAAATGGAATCTATGTATTTCAATTCTGTCTGGAATCTTGTAGATCAACCTAAAGGAGTAAAACCCATCGGTTGCAAGTGGATCTACAAGAGAAAGCGAGACCAAGCTGGTAAGGTAGAGACCTACAAAGCTATACTTGTGGCAAAAGGGGGTAGACTATGAAGAAACCTTTTCCTTGATTGGCATGATAAAGTCAATCAAAATACTCTTCTCTATAGCTGCATTTTATGATTATGAAATATGGAAAATGGATGTTAAGTCAACCTTTCGAAATGACTATCTTGAAGAAAGTACCTATATGTCTCAACCAGAACGATTTATTGAACAGGGTCAAGAGCAAAAAGTTTGGAAGCTTAATCGATCCATTTATGGGTTGAAACAAGCATCTATGATATTTGACACTGCGATAAAATCTTATGGCTTTGAACAAACTGTTGATGAACCTTGTGTTTACAAGAAAATCGTTAACAAAACTATCGCTTTTATGGTGTTGTATGTTGATGATATTCTACTAATTGGAAATGAAGTAGAATTTCTAGTTGACGTTAAGAGATGGCTGGCCACAGAATTCTAAATGAAAGATTTGGGAGAAGCATGGTATGTTCTTAGGATCCAAATAGTTCGGAATCACAAGAACAGAACTTTAGCACTATCTCAAGCATCTTATATAGACAAAATGTTGTCCATATATAAAATGCAAAAATCCAAGATAGGAACGTTGCCTTTCAGACATGGAATTCATGTGAACAAAGTCCTAAGACACCTCAAGAGGTTGAGGATATGAAACGAATTCCATATGCAATAGCAATAGGGAGTTTAATGTATGCCATGTTGTATACTCGTCCCGATATATGCTATGCAGTTGGAATAATCAATAGATTTCAGTCCAATCCTAGATATGATCATTGGACTACCGTTAAAAACATCCTCAAGTATCTTCGGAGAACGAGGAATTACATGCTCGTGTATGGTACTAAAGATTTGATCCTTACTGGTTACATTGATTCTGACTTCTAGATCGATATAGATTCAAAAAAATCAACTTCGGGGTCAATATTCACTCTGAATGGAGGAGTTGTAATGTGGAGAAGTATCTACTGACTCCATAATGAAAGTCGAGTATGTAGCTGCAAGTGAAGCGGCAAAAGAACCAGTATGGCTTAGGAAGTTTCTTTCTGATCTAGAAGTGGTTCCGAATATGCACCTGCTAGTCACCCTATATTTTGATAACAGTGGAGTAGTTACAAATTCAAAGGAACCTGGAAGCCATAAATGAGGACAGCACATCCAGCGAAAGTACCATCTCATCAGGGAGATTATACACAGAGGAGATGCATGTGAAACCTGAATTTTGATTTCCCTACTTAAGAGAATTTAACTAAGTATGAAATCCTATGTCGAGAAAGGAAGAAATTCTAAGTGTTTGAATAAGTTCCCTTATAAAGTTTGGATTTAAGCCTTAACTAGTGAAAAATTTGGCTAAGTGTTAAGCCAAATGAAACCATGTGTTGGGTGTTAGGGAAGATTAATGCATAAGATGAGGCTGAAGAGAAAGGCAACCATGCATTTGTAAGGTTGGACGCATGATTGGTCGAGGCATTGGCAAGAGACATTGGCCAAGTTGATCATGCGTTGAGTTCATATGAGCAAGAATGGAGAGAGCGAGAGAAGCTTGAGCGCAAGGCACTAGGAAGATAATCGTATAGTGTTGGGACGGCACTGTGGGATGCGCTAGGCGATCGTGTAACTATGTACGACGTTAAACGATGAGAAGAGATGCACTACACGATCGAGCTATACGATAGGCGTTAAGCACTACACGATCAGTGTGGGCGCTAGACGATAAGCATAAAAGCTAAATGATAGCACTATGCGATAGCACTATACGATAGCGTTAAGTGTTGAGTGTAGACGCTAGACGATGCGCGAGCGCTAGGCAATAGACTACACGATGGCACTACACGATGAGTGTAAGCATTACACGATAGGCCAAGCGCTAAACAATGGGCGTGCGTGATAGACACAAACGTTGGGTGATGGCATTGCATGATAAGCAGATGCGTTAGATGATAGGCAGATGCATTAGACGATAAGGCATTGACACTACATGATGGAGCTAAACGATGGGTGCGATAGTTAATTGATAGACTATGCAAGAGATTGTTGAGAGTGAGAGGTTATTAAACGATTGAGCTATATGATGGAGCATAAAGCTACATGATGGTGGGGCATGAAACGATATAATACACGACAAGGATCTAAGAGCAGTGGCATGGAAAAAGTTAATCGGACATATGGTGTTCAAAGGAAATGCTTAAAGACCATGTAGATTAAGCTGGGCGAAGAAGATAGCATACAAATCGACTAAGTTAAGCTAGAAAAAGATGAGGAAGACACTTCAAATAGGAGGTGGCGAGGTCGGGCATTGGCAGATTGGGAGAAGAACGCTTGGATATACTCAAAGGAGGAGGTGTCGAGTGGAGGTGAATGGTGAGACGCCTATAAATAGGGCATAATGCTTCACTTTAACTCACAAAACATTTCAATTCGTAAAGATCACTTAGAAAAAAAGTAAGTGAGAGAAATATGTGCGTTGAACGGAGGAGAAGCAACGCTGATCGAATGGAGGTCAAAATAGAGGCATTGGAAGGAGTAGAATGTACGGACAGATGCCTGGGCTAAGTTTAAACGAGGAGTTATTCCAAACTACTTGTGTAAATTGGGTGATTTTTGAACCAAAAGCTTTTAAATTGAATGTAGTTTTGGTATGAGGGCTGTTTTGAAGAAACTCTAACTCTAAGGCTGTTAAATCCAAGGAAAACCGAGAGGTGTTCACATGTGGGGAAACAGTCGAGCCAGGTAGAGTGAACTTGAGACTCTGAAATTTCGAAAGGGAATCTCAAAGCGAAACTCTACGGTAAGCTAGTTAAGACATTTTCACACATTTTTGTAGACAGAAATGTCTTGAGATAAGGTTCGAAAGAGTGAGTAATCTATTGAATATGAAATAGGGTCCAACAGGAGATTAAGGGAAACCGGGTGAACTGGGAAGGAAAAGCAATCCCAGCGGATCACTGTGAGATGTTTCTTCTTTTAGTCTTTTAAGCATATTCTGAGTTAATATGTTATGGTTTATGAATGATTGCTTATACTATGAGGTGAGCATGAGGTTGGGATAGTCAGGGTGTCTATGAACCTAGTACCTGAGCCCAAGATGAAATCTCACAGGATGGTCAGGGAACCAAGAAGTCTAGTTCTTGAGCTTGTTGGAGGGTAAACCTTTAGTGGGATGGTCAGATGGTCGACGAGCCTAGCTTCTGAGCCCATGGAAGGGAAAACTATGTGCACATAGGTTAATGAATGATTATAGATGTGAAATATTAACTATCTACCGTGTGTGTACGTAGGTTTGTGAAAAGCTTCATTCAAATATGGAGGTTTGCATGGTAACCTCATGATATAATGTTTATAAGTTGAAAGAGACTTATAATTATGATTCCATTCACTGGGCTTCAAAAGTTCATGTTTTATTTTCCATGTTTTCCTCGCAGGTAGCAGAAGAGTCCAGGTTGCAGAGACTGGTCTAGGTCTACCACAAGTTAGAAGTAGTATTAAAAGAGTTTTTGTAGTCGGGATGGGGCTACATTTGTAAATATAATTTAGAAATTTGTAAACTGGTTTCCTAAACAAAGTATATGATTTCATTTGTTCCATTATGTTTTCCGTTGCAATATTAAATATTGTTAAAAGGAAACTAGTAAAGAGTGGTCAATGGTTTTCATGAAAGAGTGACATCTATTAACATCACGCCTCCTCTTAAATAAAAGTCGAAGTCTGGGAGGGGGTGTGACAGTTGGTATCAGAGCATAAGATTTTGGGAAAGGGTAAAATAGGTTGAATATGTCTAATGTGTGATATATTATAAGAATCATGCCTCGTGGAAGACCGCGTAAGCAACCAGTTGGGACTCAAGATGCTACCTCAAAAGCAACAGAGGAAGACCAAGATGGGTCAAGTCATTTGTAAGCAGAAGCGAGAGGTGACGAGCGAATGATGGGGAAATTTGCTCGATATTTGGCTGAGAGTCTAAGAGGGATGTCAGTAGACCCCGAGAAACGATTCGGCCTTGAACGGTTGAAGGCATTGGGAGCCCTAACCTTTGAAGGAATAACAAACCCAACAGATGTAGAAGCATGGTTCGTGACAGTAGAAATTTTTTTTAGGGTAATGCAATGCCCTGAAGATAGAAAAGTAGCACTAGCCACTTTTCTATTTCAGAAAAGAGCTGAGGACTAGTGGTGGGTATTTGAGAATATAAAAGGGGGAAAAAAGGAAGTTACTTGGGAGGAATTTGGTAAAGCCTTCCATGAACAGTTCTATCCCCAAACATTTCACGATGCAAAGCAAAATGAATTTCTAAAACTTGTACAAGGCTCATTGTCAGTAGTCGAGTATGAGCAAAACTATACCGAGCTTAGGAAATATGCCGCCAGCATAATACTGGACAAAGATAAAAGATGTAGAAGATTTAAAGAGGGGATGCGAGCCGAGATACGAACACACGTAACTGCTAGTATTGATAGACGAGAATTTCCAAAGTTAGTGGAAACATCGTTACGAGTAGAGGCTAGCCTAGAAGAGCCAACGGAAATAGAATCCGAGGAATGGAGAGAGAAGAGTCGGAAATTCTCTTTAGGGGTTGTGAATAAGAAAATAAGAAAGACCAATTATGGGAAGCAGAAGACAAAGATGGAACTTATCTCGGAAGAATGCACATTTCCAAGGAATCTATAGCAAGTACCCAAAGGCTTTAGTGTTCAAATTGTAGAAGGTATCACTTTGGGCGCTGCTATGGAGGAGCAAATGTGTTCTATAACTGCAGAGAAATTGGTCAGTACAAATGGAACTGCCCTCAGACGGGAAAGGAGGATAAAGGTAAAGGGAAAGCCCCGAAAGCATAGGCAGATGCACACCATTTTCTGTTTATAGATGTTTATTTAAAATTACTCTCATGTAATTATTTGTTGTTTACATCATGATAAATAAAGTATATTTTGACAATCTATGTTTGTTTGTTGAAATAATTGCCACCTAGATGGGATCAAGCCAAGAAAGGAACCCTCTATGCAAGAGATGTGGGAAGTACCATCCCGGGGAATGTCTAAAGGTAACAAATAGATGTTATATTTGTAGACGAGTGGGGTATAAAGGGAAGCAGTGCTCAGAGTTTTTACGTTTCCTTAGCCACCGGGAACCAACATTCGACCCTAGTAAGGATTATCCCTGCCATAGGTGTCATAGAAGCCATCTAAATGATCAAGAGGGAAGGGAGGGTTTGTGCCTCAAGTGTGAACAACCCAAGCACCACTGCAAAGATTGTCCAACCAATTGTTCAGCCAGTGGTTCGGGAGGGAATCAAGCATGGAAGGATTATTGGTATTAGAATAGAGAGAGAGAGTGCCGGTAAATAGACTTTACTTGAATAAATAAATCTTGTAAGCATGTTGACATAAATAATAAAGTAATGTTTACGGTAATGATCAAAATTTGAGGATGGAATTTTCTTAATGGGGAGGTAAATGTGAAACCTGAATTTTGATTTCCCTACTTAAGCTAATAATTAAGATAATTTAACTAAGTATGAAATCCTATGCCGAGAAAGGAAGAAATTTTAAGTGTTTGAATAAGTTCCCTTAAAAAGTTTGGAGTTAAGCCTTAACTAGTGAAAAATTTGGCTAAGTGTGAAGCCAAATGGAACCATGTGATGGGTCTTAGGAAACATTAACGCATAATATGTGGCTGAAGAGAAAGGAAACTATGCGTTTGTAAGGTTGGACGCATGATTGGCTGAGGCATTGGCAAGAGATATTGGCCAAGTTGATCATGCGTTGAGTTCATATGAGCAAGAGTGGAGAGAGCGAGAGAAGCTTGAGCGCAAGGCGCTAGGAAGACGGTCGTATAGTGTTGGGATGGCGTTTGTGGGATGTGCTAGGCGATGTGTAGACTACGCAAACGATGTTTAAAACAACTGAGAAGAGATGTGGCTACACGATGCAAGCTATACGATAGGTCGTTAAGCACTACACGATCATGCGGGCGCTAGATTGCATTAGCATAAAAGCTAACCGATAGCGCTTATGCGATAGCACTATTACGATAGCATTAAGCGTTGAGCGTAGACTTAGAACGATGCGCGAGCGGCTGCGGCAATAGATTACAGTACATCGGAATGTGCTAAACATGAATGGAGAGTAAGGTGCTACATCGATAGGCCAAGCGGGCTAGACGATGGCGTGCGCGATA
>NC_052354.1:16772343-16773957 GCF_009727055.1 Benincasa hispida
ATTTTGCTTGAATTGTGAGGAATCTTGCTAAAACAATTCTTGCACTAATTGTATGATCTGAAGTGCAGTGACCATGCTCTCAAATCTTTTGGCTAAGACATCAGCTATGCTCGCCAAAATGTAAACTCATGCCTTATCATTGCACTTTTTCCATTTTTCTATGCATCATGAATACTTTGTGTTGCATTAGGGGTTGGGACTGGAGGACATTTCTCAGTCAAGAAAAAATTAAGGTCATCAACCATGAAAATAGTTTAAAGTGAATCCTTCTATATTGTATAATTAGTTTTGGTCAAATTTAAAAACGCTAGCAATGAAAGAACTGAACCTGATATATCACTGAAATAAAACAAATTGATCTACATTATATTTTAGTACAACTCATATAAATCTAATCAATTTAACAAAATTTTAACCCATTTAAGATCTAAATTTTGCAATGATGCTTCAGTGATTTAGGACAAAAGCCACCGAAGGAAGGTCAGTCACCCGCTCATTGAACTGAGACACTCTCAACCAATTATTATGCGAGAGTAACTCTTATTCCTATAATAATTAGTCACCATTGATTTGGTCAAGAAATCATTATCTTGCTTAACAATTTTCTGTAAGTGTGACCTCCATTTTAGACCCTCGATTTCTGCCCCAATAAGCCAACCAAAGGGAAAAAATCGATTTGGGCAAAAACTAAAGTGATCCAGTCCATTTTTGGAGTTCGCTTTAATATTGACCTAATGCACAAACTATCTGAAGGGGGATGTTTCCAGGGCACCTCGAGGCCATACAAAAATATCTCACAATGCAAACCATTGAAGGAGACCATAGGAAATGTTGACAAATATCCCTCTCTCCCTTACTATAAATACTCTCTCCTTTCACCTTGATATTAACCCATGCAAACACCATCCAGAGAGGGACACTCCCTGGGTGCCTCAAGACCAAGCATGAGTCTCACTGTGTGAACTTTAAGGGAGAACATGAGTGAAAAATTGATAATATCACATATATCTATTTCCTCCAACTAAGTATTTTAAAATCTAGGGTTTATTACTTAGGTAAAACCGGCTAATTGATTTATCTAAGTGATTGTTAATTTTTTTCAATATAATTTTTATATTGAATAGTTTAGTAATAAGTGATTGTGTTCATCAAACACTTTATTAAACTAAATCATTTGTTGCATGCTTATAACACATTTGTCTAATTCACCTTCCAGGTCAGTTTCAAGGTAGGGATGTTCCATTTCCTTTAGCTTAAATACCCTAACTAGACAAAACTTTATTTAGATAAAGGTCCCTTATAGACAATTATATTATATATTTAATCTTTTATTGATTCAATTTAATTCTATTCAAAGAAAATAAAAGATTAATCTTATTTCTAATCACATTAGAAATGTTTAGGTGTAATCAATTTTAAACCTTTAAAAAAGATTAACCTATGTTTGCATACAACTCTAAATTATAGATTTTAATTCTAATTTCATTAACCTATACCTTTTATAAGGATTAATAAAACAATTAAAATCTAAGTCATGCATCTAATGACATACATAAAAATATAACATTTATATTTCTAAGGTAGTATCATGCTTAATGCATATCTATTTTCATT
>NC_052354.1:16780553-16784096 GCF_009727055.1 Benincasa hispida
TTTTCTCTTAGATTTCTACAACAAGGGTGGAGAGTCAAATCATGCTTCTTGCATGTGTACACAAAGCCAATTGATCGCAGCTTCGACAGGCGTCGCAATTGTCGTTTGCAGTGTTCGTGGCAAGCTTTTGGAGGCTTCGTGAAGGAACTTGAAGTGAATTAGGGAAGAACTCGTGGAAGTCGATCGCGGTAGTTTCGATACAATGCTTATGGAGATCGAAATCGCATTTATCGCATCGGTATCGAGGGCCAAAGCCCTTCTCCTTGCAGCCGTCGCAAATGTATTGTTTGGTGTAGGATTTGAGCTCAAGTGGATGCTTGTGGGTTTTGGTATGAAACATCTTTTCTGCCATATTTGAATTGTTTTGTTGAGAAGCCATTTTGGAAGGTAAAAACAGAGAAGATATTTGAAATTGTGTTATTTATGATTGGTTTTGGTTGGCCTTGGCTATATATTTATAAGTTTTTTGAGTATTTTTGTTTGATGTTTATGAAATGCATATGAATTATGAGTGAAGTTTCTGAGTATTTGAATTTTACGCGCTCGATTGCTATTTGTTCGACTTCTTTGAGAAGTCGTTTGAAATTGAACTTGCAATTGCAATGCATTCACAGTTTATCATAATTACAATTTTGCCCACAAATATGTTGGTTATATATACCATTAAATTACAATTTTAATCTAAAGTTTAGTATTAATTAAAGATTGGAAGTTAGTTTTGAAACAAAAATAGGAAGTTTCTTTAACCTAAAATTAGAAGTGAGTGCACTTTCTATGTACTTTCCGACTTGAAAATTGACCTGCTAAAATAAATAAATAAATAAGGACTTCCTCAACTCTACCTTTTCTTCTTCCACTTCGCTTACAAACTTTTATTTACTCTTTTTTTTTTTAGTTTAAAAGGCGAAGTCTCTTCAATCCTTCCTTCCCCTTTTAATTTCCATTCATGGTTTTCAATTAATTAAAATTAAAAAAAAATGATTTTAATTCCTGAATTTTGTTGCATGTAGTTTCTATGTAGTCTCTACCTTTTTAAATATTGCTTTTTTTAGTATTAAGTTTTGAGTTTAATTTAAATTTAGTCTTTATGTTTCAAAATATTACATTTTAATCTTAAGATATTGATCTTTTTTAATTCAGTCTCTATATTTCAAGATTTACACCTTAATTTTTCAATAGTGCATTTGCTTCACATTTTAGAGTCAATGTCTATTAATTAGTTTTAAAAAGAACTATGAAGTGAAATTTTAAAATTAATTTTAACATTGATGACAAATTAGTAAAAATTTATCAATTATGATTTTCTCAATTCTTTCAAATTAATGGGAAAATGAGTAATTAGTAAAAAATTGAGATTAAAAGTGTAAATCTTGAAACCTAGGGAGCAAATTGAAGCAAGACTCCAATCTTAAGGGTAAATTTATAATATTTTAAAATTTTGAGACTAAATTAAAATCAAACTCAAAATTTAAGAACTAAAAATATAATATTTTAAAATTTGAGCAAACTAAACTCACAACTAAAAATATATTTGGTTTCTTTAAAATTATTTAAAAACTAAGAATGGGGACATTTTAATTCTGTTACTTCTCTAACAAGTATTTTATTTTTAATTTTTCTGAGGCAATTATGCAACAAGTTGTTTCCTTAATGCCAACTAATATATATAACTCCTATATTAAATATGATGCATGATTTATGTTTATCCTATGGTGGGATTTTAATCTATATGGCATACAATATGCTATATAAATAAAAATGCATACATCACATGTATAATAATATAAATAAGCAACAATGAACCAAACTTGATATCCTAAATAATTAAATTAAATTAATATAACTTTTATATTAATTTAATTTATTAAAGTACAAATTAATAAATTAATTACAAAATTCAAAATAAATTCGAAAAAGGGCCTAAAACTGCGAGGAAAAACTACCCTACTCCTCGAACCCATGCCCGTTATCACTCTGACGTGCGCGCAAATGGATCCGGAGCATCACAAAAATGTGGCTGAATGGCCTAAAACTTAAAGGAAAAACTACCTGCTCCTTGAACCCATGCCCGTTACCACTATGACGTGCGCGCAAATGGATCCGGAGTGTCACAACATTGTGGCTGAATGGCCTAAAACTGCAAGGAAAAACTACCCTACTCCTCGAACCCATGCCTGTTACCACTCTGACGTGCACGCAAATGGATCCGGAGCGTCACAACACTGTGGCTGAATCGTTGCGACGTTGGCTTTTTGTGTTGTCGTAGCGTACCCTTATGTTGCACGCAGCATCACGAAGCTCTGCTGCAGTCGAGCGTAGCTATGCACTATGCTCTAAGGCAGAATGCTTTATCTGCTTCGATCTCCAACTGGATCTTGCTCCAGTTATCACCGAACTCTTTAGCAACTAAAAACTAACAAGCAATACGGACTTACACACTCGATCCGGAAATTAAACGCCCAAAAAATGGCAGTTACAACTTTAAACACTTTAAAACAGTAAATCTAGCAAAATTTGAAACATCCATGTGCAAACCAATATACATTCATAATGCAGTGTTTAAATCCCATCAAAATTCTGAAATTAAGTTAGAAACGAAATTCAAAGACAACATGGCTCTAAGACCAATTGAGGGGAATTGATTTCCTACAGCAGAAACGAGCGATCACTTATGTCTTTGAAATCATTTTTACAAAACTTAATCAAATAGAGCAGTAACGAAAATTATGATAAACATTCACCCTTAAGCATGCTTCTAATGGAAAAATAGGATGAAAAGGGAAGAAATTAAACTTACCATTGAAGATCCAGTCTTCTCACTTCATTTCCACAGCAAAAAACACGAACTGAGAAAATCCTCTTTGTCATGAAAAAACCATGAATAAAACGGTTAAAAAAAAATCTTGGACACTATCAGTAAAGGTCTTCCTTATTATCCTCAAGGATAGAATCACAAGAGAGGAATGAGTTTCTTTGTGATTAATTTTGGTGAGAGAAATTTAATTATTCTAGAGAATAAATTGCAGAGGAAGAAGGAAGTCTTGAGAGTTTTTTTGTGAAATTCTCAATCTCACCTTTCACTGTTACAAACAAAAAAAAAAAAAACAAAAAACAAAACAAAACAAACAAACTATAATAGTTGATTGTTTTGTAAAAGTCTTAAAGAGTTATTATTTTGAATTAAAAATTAAAAAAAAGACCAAATTTCAATTTAACTAATATTACATTAATGTAATTAGTACCATTATTATATTAATATAAGATATAACCTATAATATTAATTTGAATCATATTTAATTATATTTAACCTATAATTTTTATATGAATCTTATTCATATAATTAACATTTTAATCATATTCAAATAATAACCTATCTAGTTTTAATGTGAATCATATTCACATTAATTTTAACATATAATTTTTATATGAATCATATCCATATAATCAATATTTGAATCATATTTAAATATTTAATTTTCTCGATAAAACTTTATGTCATAATGTATCACATACATTATGCTTTATAATAATATATAACCATAT
>NC_052354.1:16784121-16801523 GCF_009727055.1 Benincasa hispida
TTTGTGTCATTATCCAATTAACAACACTTAATTTTGTAGTGTGGTGCTCTGGGAAATTCTAGAAACTTCTGGATCTGTGTGAATGATTACCCTGCTATAAAAAAATAAAAAATAAAATAAAAACCCAATAAAGATTTGTCCATTAATTTTCTTTTAAAATCTTTAAATTATCTAATAAATCTATCCAGTTTAAATTAATATCTAGCTAATAATTGTTTGGTCTACTTAATATTTTAAAATTGATTTTTCTATATCTAGCTAATAAAATGGGCTATGAGAAAAAATAATTGTTTTCCCTTTACCATTTTAACGTAGGGTATCTTAAGTAAATTCATATTTAATTATTAAATTCATTTTTTTAAAAAAAGCCTAATTTAACGTGGTTTTGAAATAATAATAATAAAAAAAAAAGTCTACCATCTATATCTAAACTCTTCTAAAATCTAAAATGGATTATGAAAAATAATAAAAATTTAAAATTTACGTGATTTGGAAAAAAAAAAAAATAAGAAATAAAAATATTTTACATAAACGTGGTTTTGAATAACAAGAATAAAAATAAAAAATTTGTATACTATCCGTATATTAAAAAAATCTAAAAAGAGCTATGAAAAAAATAATAAAATTTAAAATTTAATGTGGTTTAGACAAAAATAAGAAATAAAACAATATTGTTTATATATAAAAACTTCTAATTGAACGTGGTTTTGCAAAAGTAAGAATAAAAATAAAAAAATTTTATACTATCTATTTCTACAAGAAAAATAGCCACGTATTGAACAATTATGATGTCCTGGACTTCTATTAAACCCATGTAGTGAAAGATAGGTTAATAACCCTCCCACTATGTTGAGACAATCTCAACTCTTGAGATGAATGTGATTGACTAGATTGAACTGATATCAACAACTCTTGTTGATGTACTAGCCTCTTCAACCATCCTTGTTGAAGTCTCAGTAGTCTCATCAAAAACACTATTTGATGAAACATTGATCAAGATATAAATAGCAGTCTCTACTGTAATACCCCAAAACAAGTCAAGAAGTTGAGCATAACTCATCATGGACCAAACCATATCTAATAGGGTTCTATTTCTCTTTTTCGATACATCATTCTGCTGAAGTGTACCAGAAGTTGCTAGTTGGACGTTATTCCATGTTCTATCATACAGTCCTGGAATCTTAAGTCCATATATTTTCCACTATGATCAGATTGAAATGTTTTTATCTCTTTACCTAAAAAGTTTTCAACCTTAGTCTTATACTCCTTAAACTTTTCAAGGGCTTCAGACTTGTGTTGCATTAGGTAAACATATCCATAACTTCAATAACCATCTATGAAAGAGATGAAATATTCATATCCTCCTATGCTTGTACATTCATCGAATCTTAGTGATCTGAATGTATAAGCTCCAAGATCTCTTTGGCTCCATAACTTTTTCCAATAAAAGGTCGTTTTGTCATTTTGCCTTCAAGGCATGACTTACATACAAGTAAAAAGTTTTCTTCTAAACCATTAGGAGTCCACTTTTTACTTATCTCTCAGCCTTATTGTGATTAATGTGATTTAACTTTAAATGCCAAAGTGGACATTTTCTTTAGGAGAAACTCTTGGTCTTTTAGTAGTTGTTGCTGTTCTAAACATTTCAGTATTAAGGACAACCTTTGTAACTAACGACTTTAGTACATACAAGTTACTTTATATTGGAATAAAGTCTATATGCATGTCATTCTTGAAATAAAACACTTTATTTTCTCATAAGGAAAGAGAATATTTTTGTTCAATCAAACAAGAAACAGTGATTAAATTCATCTTAATATTAGGAACAACATATATGTTATCTAATAATATAAATTATTTCTTCTTTAAAAATAACTTGAGCCTACCTACTGAACAACTGAAACGACCTACACAGTACCAACTTGTAAGTCATCTCTCTAGCTTCAATTGTCTTCAGATATTAAAACCCTGAGAGGAAGAACAGACGTATTTAGTGGTCCCTAAATCAATTATTTAGTAGAATGATCATTCTTCACTAAGCTCATTTCCAAAGCAAACAAATCAGATTTACTGTCAATGGATTTCTTCCTTTTAAGGAGAGCGTTGGATCAACTTCAACCCCTTATTATAAATTCCATGTTATCTCAGAGGTCAAACCTCTCTGATAAACTTCACTAGAGTTAGCAACATTTGCCTATTCTATCAGTCACTTAATATTCAATATGGACTAGAGTTCATTTTTGGAGCTGACGTTACTAGTTTTCATCAAGATCAACCTTATTTTGCTTGAATTGTGAGGAATCTTGCTTAAACAATTCTTGCACTAATTGTATGATCTGAAGTGCAGTGACCATGCTCTCAAATCTTTTGGCTAAGACATCAGCTATGCTCGCCAAAATGTAAACTCATGCCTTATCATTGCACTTTTTCCATTTTTCTATTGCATCATGAATACTTTGTGTTGCTTAGGGTGGGACTGGAGGACATTTCTCAGTCAAGAAAAAATTAAGGTCATCAACCATGAAAATAGTTTAAAGTGAATCCTTCTATATTGTATAATTAGTTTTGGTCAAATTTAAAAACGCTAGCAATGAAAGAACTGAACCTGATATATCACTGAAATAAAACAAATTGATCTACATATATTTTATACAACTCATATAAATCTAATCAATTTAACAAAATTTTAACCCATTTAATATCTAAATTTTGCAATGATGCTTCAGTGATTTAGGACAAAGCCACCGAAGGAAGGTCAGTCACCCCCTCATTGAACTGAGACACTCTCAACCAATTATTATGCGAGAGTAACTCTTATTCCTATAATAATTAGTCACCATTGATTTGGTCAAGAAATCATTATCTTCCTTAACAATTTTCTGTAAGTGTGACCTCCATTTTAGACCCTCGATTTCTGCCCCAATAAGCCAACCAAAGGGAAAAAATCGATTTGGGCAAAAATAAAGTGATCAGTCCATTTTTGGAGTTCGCTTTAATATTGACCTAATGCACAAACTATCTGAAGGGGATGTTTCCAGGGCACCTCGAGGCCATACAAAAATATCTCACAATGCAAACCATTGAAGGAGACCATAGGATATGTTGACAAATATCCCTCTCTCCCTTACTATAAATACTCTCTCCTTTCACCTTGATATTAACCCATGCAAACACCATCCAGAGAGGGACACACCCTGGGTGCCTCAAGACCAAGCATGAGTCTCACTGTGTGAACTTTAAGGGAGAACATGAGTGAAAAATTGATAATATCACATATATCTATTTCCTCCAACTAAGTATTTTAAAATCTAGGGTTATTACTTAGGTAAAACCGGCTAATTGATTTATCTAAGTGATTGTTAATTTTTTTCAATATAATTTTTATATGAATAGTTTAGTAATAAGTGATTGTGTTCATCAAACACTTTATTAAACTAAATCATTTGTTGCATGCTTATAACACATTTGTCTAATTCACCTTCCAGGTCAGTTTCAAGGTAGGGATGTTCCATTTCCTTTAGCTTAAATACCCTAACTAGACAAAACTTTATTTAGATAAAGGTCCCTTATAGAACAATTATATTATATATTTAATCTTTTATTGATTCATTTAATTCTATTCAAAGAAAATAAAAGATTAATCTTATTTTCTAATCACATTAGAAATGTTTAGGTGTAATCAATTTTAAACCTTTAAAAAAGATTAACCTATGTTTGCATACAACTCTAAATTATAGATTTTAATTCTAATTTCATTAACCTATACCTTTTATAAGGATTAATAAAACAATTAAAATCTAAGTCATGCATCTAATGACATACATAAAAATATAACATTTATATTTCTAAGGTAGTATCATGCTTAATGCATATCTATTTTCATTACATAATATAACACTTATATTATAACAATATGAAAATAAATAACACATCGATCACATAATATAACACTATTATTATGCATCATGTAACTCTTATATTAAAATATGATGCATGAACAAATTACTATGCATGCAATCATATAATATAATTCTTATATTAAATATGATGTATGAACATGCTTCATGCAACTATAAAATATAACTCCTATATTAAATATGATGCATGATTTATGTTTATCCTATGGTGGGATTTTAATCTATATGGCATACAATTATGCTATATAAATAAAAATGCATACATCACATGTATAATAATATAAATAAGCAACAATGAACCAAACTTGATATCCTAAATAATTAAATTAAATTAATATAACTTTTATATTAATTTAATTTATTAAAGTACAAATTAATAAATTAATTACAAAAATTCAAAATAAATTCGAAAAAGGGCCTAAAACTGCGAGGAAAAACTACCCTACTCCTCGAACCCATGCCCGTTATCACTCTGACGTGCGCGCAAATGGATCCGGAGCATCACAAAAATGTGGCTGAATGGCCTAAAACTGTAAGGAAAAACTACCTGCTCCTTGAACCCATGCCCGTTACCACTATGACGTGCGCGCAAATGGATCCGGAGTGTCACAACATTGTGGCTGAATGGCCTAAAACTGCAAGGAAAACTACCCTACTCCTCGACCCATGCCTGTTACCACTCTTCGACGTGCACGCAAATGGAT
Organism: Benincasa hispida; assembly: GCF_009727055.1. NCBI lineage: Eukaryota > Viridiplantae > Streptophyta > Magnoliopsida > Cucurbitales > Cucurbitaceae > Benincasa > Benincasa hispida. The sequence goes on from NC_052354.1 coordinate 16,788,743, forward strand.
CCGGAGCGTCACAACACTGTGGCTGAATCGTTGCGACGTTGGCTTTTGTGTTGTCGTAGCGTACCCTTATGTTGCACGCAGCATCACGAAGCTCTGCTGCAGTCGAGCGTAGCTATGCACTATGCTCTAAGGCAGAATGCTTTATCTGCTTCGATCTCCAACTGGATCTTGCTCCAGTTATCACCGAACTCTTTAGCAACTAATTGTATTAATTGTATCTCATACAACTAATTCTATTTAATTAATTCGAACGATTCAAAATTAAACCAAAATTAATTTGATTCTCACTAGTCCTTATTGAGTTAACAAAAGGATTTTATGGATCTACAGATTGAAACTCCAATGATACGAGATTAATTGATTAAACTCTTTAATCAAGTTAATCAACATTTATTAATTGTTGCTGCACTCTTTGTACTGTAGATATATTTATGTGTCCATTGGATATAACAATCAACAGTGCATTGACCCATTACAAATTGTTTGTAAGTACAATTGGGTCAAAATTACTATTTTACCTCAATAGTCACATATAACTTCTTAAGTACCACTGATCTCTCTAATGAACAATTAGTCATAGTCCAATTATAACATAGACTCATTCTCTGGCAAGTGAGAGGGTGAGAGCCTTCATTGTTCAAGACTCGGAATCAACCCTTAAGGGGGCAATTCGTCTACTTTTCCTCAAGACTGGAAGGAGTGAGTTCTATTTTTTGTAGCTATGTTCCTAGCTCTCTACTCGGATGAATCCCCAAAATGGTAGGCATATTAAGTCGATGAATCTGGCCGCTCTTATCCATACAAATCAAATGATCGCTTTCATAGACAGGAGTTCATAACTCACTCAGGATTAAAGTCAAGTTACCTATAGTCATCTTGTGAAATATTAATCTTTTCAAGTAATGACATTATAAAGAGAGACTAATCATTTCACAGTCCGATTGTTGGGAATGTCCTACAACTCGCAATTCATGTTAAACATTCTATTTATCAACAAAATATTATTGAGTAATTTATTCAATAAAGTTGTTGATTTTGCATTCTATTATAAAAATCCAATAAACATATCCATGATTATATTGTGAATACTTTATGTGGTAACATAAACAGGATCAAGTTAATAGTATATAGCCTAAATAGTCCAATAAGTATATGGATGAAATTGGGTATCTCATCCTGGTAACACTATTGGATGCGGCCCATTTTGTAGCTAATATAAATGATGTGATCCATAAATCATTCATGTAGAGACATGTGAGTGGACACATCCTACGCAATGAGTTTGCATATAGACTGGACCACAAAATAGTCACTTTTCTTTATAACGGCCATTTACTGTTAAAACTGACTATTTCATTTTAAGTAACCAATGATAACTCGATCTTAATTCTGAGCTAAGCTATGAACTCCTATTTGTTTGGGATTATCCTTTGATCTGCATAGGTGAGAGTAGTTCAACAACACTGCTCAATAAGCTTTCATTCTGAGGATAAGACCAGATGAATAGTTGGGGACATAGCTCTGTAAGATAGAATTCACTAACTCACACAAAACCCATTTTCATTTCGCTTCAATAACTCCAAGCATGAGCTGCATCTCGTGTAGCCATCTTTTTTGCATGAAAGACCTGCAATAAATAAAGAAGATTGGAGTTGAATTGAGGTATGTATCTATAGAGTTTTTACAAAAAATTTCGGGCTAAAGAAATTGTTCTTCAAATGGGTTGTAGCAGTGAGCTCTTCTCAAAGTTCCTTTCATTCAAGCTGATTTTGAGTCCCACAATTCATTCTAAAGCTCCAAGAGAATGGGAAGATCTTGAGGTGGTTCACAGTAAGTTTCGGAGAAGACTACAGCTGAGAATTAAGATCTTAAGGAGTTCTACAAAGGTATGACTTCAAACCCTCTTGTGATTATTGAGCATGCTTTAGTTACTACCAACATTAATGAATTATAGTGCTTATTAATCCTTGTTGCTTCCGCTGCATGCTGATATACTCTTACACTGATCTTATACAAACTCTTTGTATAGGATACCTTCACTCACATGTCTCCACATGAACGATCAAGATCAGATCATTTGTAACACTTTGCAATTAATGTAATAATTACAAAGTGGGTCAAATCCGTAGTGTCACTAGGATTAGATACCCAATTTTATTCGTATACTACAGACCATTCAGGTTATTACTTAAACACAATCCACTTCCTCATACATGGTTAAGTTACATTAATTAACCTTGGATCTTAGTTTATTGGATTGGGTTAATGGAAATTAAATATTGAATAACATAATACTTTATTTTATATAATAAATAATCATATACAAAGATTTACAAACTACGAAACCCACGAGATTTAGGGCATCAACCCCAATAGCAACTCCTTAAATATGCACAACGAAAAAAGGTAAGGAGATAACCCTAAACAATTTCAGCACCACTCAGAAAAAGAAACAAAATCCATGAAATTAATAGCCAGTTTTCTAGTTAAGGAAAGAAAATATTCTGCAGAATCAGCAATTCAACCAACAACATCCTATCTGAACTCAATTCAAGAGATAGAATGACATACTATTCCAAGAATAACACAACAACAACAATCTTGGACAAATATAGCCAACACCAAATTAAAATCTCTAACCATCCTCAAAACCAAAATAAAATTCAATACCATGAATGTAGACCCAAAATAAGTGATGGTGTCTGAGGTTCATCCCTCCCTCCCCTTTTGTTGTACTAAAAAAAGAAAACAAGATATGCACAACACGTCTCGAACACTTCTTGTTGAATGATTGCTAAACAATAGAAATTATACACCGTTCACATAGGATTTCAACAAATATATATTTGATTTGTGCCAATAAATTTAGTTTATATGAATTTCATATGGGTATTGTATAATGTATAGTGTTTGATCATCTAGTTCTTTCTTTGGATGTGTGCTTCACTCAAGAGGTGAAACATTTTTTTCGAAGATACAGTTTTCATATCTTTAAATCCTAAAAATATTTAACAAATTAACCAACTATATAACTAATATTTTACAAATGTTCTAAAATGTAGTAATATTTTATAACTAGATTTTAGCAACTAAAAATAATGTATTCATGACTCACGATGTGATGTGACACATGATGTGTCTACAAACTCAATAACAACCAGAAAGTAAGAGATAAATCAAGTAAAATGAACACAAGGTCTGTTAACCTAGTTCGGTGAAATCCCACGTACGTCTGGAGGGCAGTGTGCCCATGGAAAGATACTTTTACTAATATGAAGTTAAGTGGTTTACAATATTGTAATTATCTGTAAGTGAACACCAAATGTAGGGACATACGAATAGCTCAACTCACAAGAAGAACAATCAGGCATCTCCTAAGTGATTATACCTCCTCCCAGGAAACTTAGGCTCCCCTTAAGTAGAATATTAGTAAGCTTCTCTTAGGCTCCCCTAAGAATGAGAATTCTTCTCAGTCACCATCTTTCCACCTTGATGCAAAGTCTCATTCACATACAAACTTAGGCTCACTCTAAGTTAGAGAAGTCCTTCTTAAACAATAAAGAGATCTTTGAATCTTCCAATGATCAAGACCAGTTGCCTTGATCGGTACAACACCATCAAATCTTTTCTTCAAACAATATGCAAACAAAATACTAAAACACTTCAATCATCCTAACAAACTCAACTCATATAGATTGTCAAAATAATGTGGCATCCCTAGCATTAAACCAAACGACCTTTTAAAAGGGAAACATGGATAGGAAATAAGCTCACTCAATGGCAATGCAAACCCGAAAGGAAAAAATAATGATGGAAAAATATGCAGTTCCATAAATAAAGAAAGAAATAATCATGCGATATGGCCAATGTTCAAACCAATCTTACTGACAAACACTTAAACAACAATCAACCAAAATAGTACTAGTCAACCTTAAACAAATATAGCCAATCTCCAATTCTAATAGCAACATTTTGGGTCATTTTTAACCTTTTGATATTTACTCTCATCTTTTTGATTTTGTAATATTTAAAAATAAAAAATATATTTTCTGATATACTATTAATTATATAAGTACTTAATTTTTAAAAACATTATTAATTATTTTATTTCTTACAATACATTTTTTGGGCCAACCTTAAAAAAATAAGGTAGGACTTTTGTGTAAAATATCTCATTAAGCTATACATATTAAAAAAAAATAGAAAATTCTAGACAATTGTATAATTAGATCTATTTATTTAGACTATATGTATAGAAAGCCTAAAATCTAATGAGGTTTATCAACTTCTGGGCCAACCTTGAGCGATTTTAGGCCTAATCCTTTTTGGCTGAGCTCAGCCCTTTGGGCTCGTACTTTGCTCACTTTAGACTTAACCATTTCATTCAAATTTATTCACATCCTATCCCTAATTAGGGTTAGAATGGAATAGTTAAACCTAAAGTTAGAAAGTCCGAATCCAAAGGGTTGAGCCCAAATTACATCAAAGCTCAAGATACATAGGATCCAATTTGACAAGCTAAGCTTACTTGATCGAATGTTCATGATGAAGAGACACACAACATTATTTGGAGTTGTAATTCCTTTTATGTTCAAGTTTAACTTGGGATACATGTAAATTTCACAAATTTAATTATGTAATTAATTTGAAAATAGCGATGTAATAATTTGTAGTTTGTCAGAATTTATCACTCAACACACCCTAGGATGAGACAATAAATTATTTGAACACTCGATTCATAAACAACGTATTTCACTAAACTGGTTTTTGCAATAACTAAATATTAACGATAGTCTCTCACTTAGTCAAATGAAAAACAATATAACTATAAAAATACATTCAATATACATTGAGAGACCATGACCCTAATATCTTACTTATAAACTCTTCTCTAGCAAAATTAAAATTCATGTATATCTATGGGCTGTTTTTCAAATATAGAAAAAGACACCAAATTATTTACAAATATAGCAAAATGTCAATGCCTATCAATATCTATCATTATTTATCACGGATAGACAATGACATTTTGTTATTTTTAAAAATATTTACAACAGTTTTGTAATTTAAAATAATTATCCTCTATATATATATATATAATGAAATATGTGATGATATGTTGAGATATTTTCGTTGGCATTTTTTTGCATTCAAATGCTTATGAGATCCAAAGAAATTTCCAAACGTTAGAACTTTACGCGTTCCATTTCTCTTCTCCTTAGATAAGTCCTTATGATGACGTTTAATTTATTTGTATTATAGGTATGTTTACAAAATTAAAATACAAACTATTTTACAAAAAAAAAAAAGTAATAATAATACTTTTTTGACCTTGTTTTCCTATATGTTTAAAATTAGAGTATATATGTATGAACTCGTTTTTTGCAAGGTGATTGTTAACTTGCTTGTTGCTTGAATTGTATAATTAGGACCCATTCATGCACCTAAACATATACCTTTTTTTTCCTCTCTATTTATTTACTCAAATAACATTATTTTTGTGATTTATCAAAATAATTATAAGTCAAGACGTTGTAATTACTTTGAATTTTCTCAACACAAACTCCCTCATCAATAGTTAAACATGAGCGTATATATCTTCAGTCAAGAGGTCAAAAATTTGAATTCATTATCTTACATATTCTTAGAATTAAAAAGAAAAATTGGTCTTTTCATAAGTCTAAGACTTTTCTTTATAATTCAAAATTGAAAGACAAAGACCCAAAATCAAGTGGGACAAATTGGTCTTTTTATTGCCTCCTAATTTCCATCCTTGATTTTGAATTTATTAAAAATAACTACAAAAATGGACGTTTTGGGTAGCACTTTTAGAATTAATAATTAAGCGTATAGTAACAATTTAAAATAATTTTAAATATAGCAAAATCTATATATCATTGATAGAATCCTACTAGTGATATATCCTATCACTGATAGACTTCTTCAGCAATATTGTCTATCAATGATAGACTTTGAGAGATTTCTTCTATTTGCAAATTCTTTTGCATTCTTCAAGAGAATATGGTAAATGCCACATTTGGATAGATGAATAACATTTAACATATGTATAAACCAAGAACTTTGTTTTCAATGCTTAATTCAGTGTGGAGGTGTTAAATTGAATAATATTTAAAAAACGTAGGGTAATAAATTCATCAAACTCGGGTGAAATTATTGGAAAAGAGTATGAAATGAGATTGTGTGCATTACACTATTGGATTGATAATTGATAACGAGCAGAAATACACGTTATCATAGTACTAAGTTCTTAAACAATGTTGGATTGCATTGATGAAATATGTTAAATTGCGTCCATTAAGCATTCTAATATTACGGTCGCATGCATTCAACGCATTAGAACTATTGATTTTTGTATAGAATATGCGTTAACGCAATGCAAAGATTGCGATCATAGGAATTCAGTGGTCGAGCGCAACTTCACTGAAAGGGTTTACGTTGATCATGCTCGTAAACATTCGCCCGAGAAGGATCGCCACAACTTGGTCAGCGCAACATGATGGACGCATCTAGGTGAAAGGCCAATTAAGAGCGATGGGACAGAAAGTTGATGATAGTCGAATCCAAATTAAGTTGATAGTTGATAACGGTCACAAAATACATTCAGCTTTATCGGTAACAATCATTCGGCGCATCAATCAGAAATTAAAGCTGTCCCATCTGTACAACCGGGAGAGAGAAGCCGCCTTTCACCATGGATGCCCTATAAATATCAAGTGCATTCTTCAGAAAAGGGGTTGACGAGAAAACCAGTTGCTTCTGTTCATAATTTTCCTTTCCATTTTAAGGCGGAGCAAGAGAAGAGTGGCGGCGCCGGAGATCACTCAGGACAACTCGAGAGAGAACCTTAGGGCATAAGAGCAGAGAGCGGGCCGACTCTCGCGAGAGCGAGAATATCTTTAGAGCATGAGTAAGAACACAGTGTAAACGCCTAGCAACAAGAAATTGCTACCAGACTCTTTATTATACTTGCATTGTTGTTGTACTTCATCTTCATATCTATTCAATTGGAAGTTCTATTTCTACATCTTGCTCACTCTCTAATACGCATGAGCAGCTAAACTAGTTGAATGGGTTGAGAAGAACTAGCTAACATGACCTAGGAAGTTCATTGCTTGCGATTGTCTTGTTTTATGCTGTGCAAAATACCCTTTAGAGTTACTCGAGAGAGAATCTAAAGAAATAACCTAATGTCTCGAGAGAGCTAGGTTAGAATCTGGACTCGAAAGAGCAAGATTATGCTTGCATAAACAAGAGATAGGGACTTAGAGATAAGCTCTATTTGTCAACTTGCATCGCATGCATCCTAGGAATAGGAATGATATTATGTGGTCGCATATTTGTGTGGATGTCATTTTGTCATCGCATAAATAGGAATAGAGGTTTATGTGTAAACCCTGTAGACTTATCACATATATATCGCATGCGTTCTAGCCTTAAAAGCTGTGGTATTCGCACCGAGAGGTGGTTTACTGTTGTATATATGTTGCATGATCGCAAGCATGAACGCATTCTAAGGAGGGTTAACCGAAACCTTTCTCAACCCGTTCACCGCATATTCATCTCATTTCCTGTTTACCATCTCTTTTCAAACTTCACCACATTTGTTATTTATTTTTAATCGACCCAATCAACAAACCAAACACTTTATTTATTTTTCCAGTTACCGCAAAGTTTTCATCAAAATTACCAACACAATCTATTTTCACAAGTCTTTGTGTTCGACCCTATACTTACCAGGAAACTCAGAGGAATTTACACTTGAATTCCACTGGGGAACTTGAGTGCGCAATGCAATTCCATCAACACATATCATCCATATTTCCACTTTAATAAATACTGCATCAAGTTTTTAACTATAGTAAGTCTACCACAAAGTTCTTTTCCTAGACTTCTCAAGGATACCTCATTCAAATCCTATATACCAGAATTTCCTTTAGTCTTATTCAAGTTTCTTCTTAAAATATTTCTAAGGCCTAGGGACTGCAAGCTTAACTTTCAAAAGGACTTTACTAAATTTCGGAACATCGCATGATTTATTTCAAAAAGAAAATTTTCTATCGGGGTGTCAAATGATTTTATTCTTGCACAAAAATTTTCTTCATTACTTTTTTTTTTCTGACCTTGTGCTGATCTAAGTGCCTTGCCTTCGTTTTGGCTTATCCCCACATGTGTCATGCAGACATCCAACTATGAGTAATGCACTCTTTATCAGACTCAACTCATACCGATTTGGTAGTGGAGTTACGGTCATTGATTTATGTGTTGATTCTGGTGACTTACTTTCGTTTTGGCTTGCCCCCACGTGTGTCATGTGGACATCCAACTACGGGTAAGTGCCTTTCACAACTTAACTCTAATCAACATGGGTTTCCCATTGCGTTGACAGTGGAGTTGTTATTCTCAATTTTTTTTTTGAAATAGCAAGGTCGAAACAAATATTCCACCCCCAAATTTAAAATGCGGCAATGTCCTCATTGCCAAAAGATTAAAATAAGTTATGCAATGTTCTAGAATGTGTTGTAAAGAGAGTTTGAAAGAAAGCTAGCAAACCCCTAACTTCTAGAAATATTTCATGAGGTGACTTGTTTAAGATTAAGTTGATTCTAATATATACGAAAGAAATAGAAGCATATTGTTCATCATTGAAATCATACTTCGCAAAGAAACAGAATGAGGTAACTCATAAATTTATCTATGTTAAATGATTGTGGTGATAAAACTTGAAAAACTAACATGCAATGTGATAGCGCAAAATTGGAAATAAAGATAAGGAAGAGTACACCCCCAAATTTTGCATTGTCGCCCGCATTATATTGACACATCCATCTTTGCAGCGATCTCTCTTCTTTGGGTTGTGGTGATGGAATAAGATAAGTTCTTTTTCGCGTAATATCTCCGCAATCCAGTGCCTCAATCGTTGCAAGAAAAACAAAGAGAGGGTCACATTATTTAAACAAAAAAAAACTCGCTATCGCATTTTTTTTTTGAAATAAAGATAGTGATAGTAAAATAAGGATAGATCAAAACTGTAAAAGATAGTAAAAATTTTGAGTAGTGGAAAAAAGAGTTGAAGAATTGAGGTTTCCCAAAACTTGCGTCCCTGATTAGTTGTGATCATTTGACAACACAGGGACCACCTATTTCCTTCTTCAGTCAAAGTTCTTTAGTTCCACGGATTCGACTTGGCAATGCCAATCTTCTCCATGGTATGCCTTTACTCGTTGTCCATTGACTTTGAATATGTTGGTTCCGTCGTCATTTCAAAATTCCACCGCACCATGTGGAAGTACTTATCGAATTACGAACGGTCCGGACCAACGTGACTTTAGCTTTTCCGGGAAGAGTCGTAGACGTGAGTTGAATAGCAAGACCTTTTTCCCGACTTAGAGGTTTTTACCGCATATTCGTTCATCATGCCAGTGCCTGGTGCGCTATTTATAAATCTTCGCATTTTCATATACATTGTTCCTTCATTCTTCTAGCTCGACCAGTTACATTTTTCGTGCTTCCTCTGCCTTCTTCAAATCAAAATTCAGCTTCTTTACTGCCCACAGTGCTTTATACTCTAGTTCCAAAGGCAATTGACATGCCTTAACAAATACCAGCGCATAGGGGGACATACCTATGGGTGTTTTAAATGCGGTCCGGTATGCCCACAACGCATCGTCAAGCTTTATTGCCCAGTCTTTCCGTGAAGGCTTTACTACCTTCTCAAGTATCAACTTAATTTCTTGATTGGACACTTCAGCCTGACCATTCGTTTGTGGATGGTATGCGGTGGCCACTTTATGGAGGATATTGTACTTGTGCAACAGCTCATGGATATTGTGATTGATAAAGTGGGATCCTTCATCACTTATGATGGCATGAGGGGTGCCAAAACGAGTGAAAATATATTTCTTCAAGAACTAGGAGAATACCGCCGCATCACTTGCGGCGCATGCTATTGCCTCTACCCACTTGGAGACATAATCGACAGACAATAAAATGTAATGCTTGCCATGCGAATGAGATGTTGCCTGTGCGTTGACACCGATCACATTTCATTGCGTAGTCAGCAGCATCCTTGAATAATGTGGGCCAAAAGAATCCACTTTGCAAAATCTTGGCTGCAGTGCACTACCCTTCAAAGTGCCCACGATATGGTGAGTCATGGCATTGTGACAATATGCGTTGTTGAGCAACATTCGGTACACATAATCGAATAATCTGGTATGCACCTCTCTTATACAGATTTGGCTCATCTCAATAATAATGTTTGTATTCGTGCTTGAGCTTCTTCTGTTGTTGATAGGTGTAATCGTCAGGAAATTGCTCACAAACCAAATAATTAATGATGTCCGCATACCAGAGTAATTCTTTTATGTGGAACATTTGCTCATCCGGGAAATGGCACTCACCTCAGTCTCATTACGGTCAACTTCAAGATTTTTCAGTCTAGACAAATGATCCGCAACCTGATTCTCTGTCCCCTTCCAGTCAATTATATCGATATCAAATTCTTGAAGGAGGAGAACCCATCTGATCAACCTTGGCTTTACGTCCTTCTTTGTCATTAAGTATTTAATCGTCGAGTGATCGGTGTGGATGAGTACCTTGGTTCCCAACAAATATGCCCAGAATTTTTCCAATGCAAAAATCATAGCCAGGAGTTCTTTCTCTATAGTGGTATAATTTATTTGAGAAGGGTTTAAAGTTTTACTCGCATATGTAATGGGGTGCAAAATTATTTTTCACTTTTGTGCTAAAGCTGCCCCCATTGCATACCCGCTTGCATCGCATATGATTTCAAATGGCAATGTCTAGCCCGACGCAATCAGTACGGGTGCGGTAATCAACGCATTTTTTAAAACTCTGAACACGTTGAGGCAGTTGTTGTCGAACTCAAATTTTCTGTCAGCCTCTAGCAACGCACTCAATGGTCGTGCTATCTTAGAAAAGTCCTTGACGAGTCATCTGTAAAATTCGGCGTGCCCCAAGAAGCTTCGCACAGCCTTCACACTGATTGAAGGTGGAAGTTTTTTGATTGCGTCGATCTTTACTTTGTCTACCTCCAAGCCATCCCGGGAGACTTTATGTCCCAACACTTACCCTCCTTGACCATAAAATGATATTTTTCCCAGTTGAACACCAAATTCGTCTCTTCACATCTCTTCAGAATTTTCTCTAAGTTGGCTAGGCAGATTTCATAAGTATACCTATAAACGAAGAAGTCATCCATAAATATTTCCACTGAGTCCTCGGGATAATCTGAAAAGATCACCATCATGTACCTTTGAAACGTGTTTGGCGCATTGTAGAGGCCAAACGGCATGTGATGAAAAGCAAACATCCCATATGGGCAGGTGAATGTGGTCTTGTCTTGATCTTCAGGAGCTATCATGATTTGATTGTATCCGGCATACCCATCCAAGCAGCAGTAAAAATCATTCCCTGCTAGTCGATCTAGCATTTGACCGAAAAAAGGCAGAGGGAAGTGATCTTTCTTTGTGGCTACATTCAACTTGCGGTAGTCCATGCATATGCGCCATTCAGTGATGGTCCTTTGCAGTATTAATTCGTTGTTCTCATTTGGGACTACCGTCATTCAGCTCTTTTTCGGCACACATTGCACGGGGCTGACCCACGTGCTATCTGCTATGGGATAGATAATGCTCGCATCTAGCCATTTGATAATCTTCTTCTTGACGACCTCTTTCATCGCAGGGTTCAGTCTGCGTTGATATTCAATTGTTGCTTTGTTGTCGTCTTTAAAACGAATGTGGTGCATGCAATACGCGGGGCTAATTTCTTTGATGTCAGCGAGCATCCAGCCAATTACTCGCACATGTTTCTTGAGAATGCTCATCAACGCATTCTCCTGTTCTTTGTTGAGACAGAGGAAATGATCACTGGCAGCTTCTCATTCTGCCCCAGAAATGTGTACTTCAAATGGGTTGGTAGGGTCTTTAATTTAAGTGTTGGCGGTTCCACCAGGGAAGGTTGCGTTGTTTTTCGTTCTTCTTTTAGCTCTACTTCTTACGTTGTGATCATCTCTTCTTATTTGTTTGTTTTTGCTACGATCGCATTGCAGGCAGCAATGGATGTGTTGGCATCCTCTTCTTCCCACTCTTCATCAGACTTTTCTTCTTCAATCAAATCCAAGTCATCATCAAAATCTTGCAAGTCTTCTTCATCCAAGAATTTCATGGCACGAATTATATTAAATTTGAGCTTCTGTCCGTTTATACTCAAAGTGGTTTCTCCCTTGTGCACATCAATTTAAGCACGACTCGTCGATAGAAAATGTCGCCCTAAAATGATGCGCACATCTTTGTCGGCCTTGTAGTCTAAAAAGATGAAGTCAGCTGGAAAAATAAATTTATCAATCGTGATTAGCACATCCTTCACCTTACCTTCTGGATAAACCAGAGATCTGTCAGCCAATTGGAGAGTCACTGATGTGGGCACAAATTTCCCTACATTTAATTGTCTAAAAATCGACAACGGCATCAGATTTATGCTGGCCCCCAAGTCACACAAGGCTTGCCCAATATAGAGTCCTCCTATGGAGAAAGGAATAGTGAAGTTCCTAGGATCGCTCATCTTCAGTGGGATAATTGATTTGGAATTTTGCGATAATGTCACCGTGGAAAATTTCCCAGTGCCCCTCTTCTTAGTTACCATGTCCTTCAGAAACTTGGCATAGGCAGGCATTTTCTCAATCGCTTCACTGAAAGGAATATTAACATGTAATTACTTTAACATAGATAAGAAAGCG
>NC_052354.1:16802739-16833177 GCF_009727055.1 Benincasa hispida
CCAAGATATTCTTTGCCTCAAATCATAAGTTTGTCAAGCAGACCGACCAACAGCTAACGCATTAGCAAAGCCTGTCTGCGAAAGCATTCAAACCATGATAGGAAAATTTCCATTTGAAGCAATCTAGGTAAACCCATTATGTGGACAATCCCGGACCAACCTTTTAAACCACGCCCAAGTATCGCTGAGCGATTCGTCCATATCTTGTTCAAAATTTTTAATAAGCTTCCTTCGTCTTGCGTTCTCGGTAGGTAAAAAATACTTCTTCATAAATTTCTCCACTACCTGCTCCCAAGAAGTGATCTCTCCTAGTTCGAGCAAATATGCCCATTTCCTAGCCTGATCACAGAGAAAACAGGAACAACGTTAGTCAAACTTCTTTAGCAGAGATGTTTGGGAACACAAAATTATTGCAGATTTCAATAAAACTTCGAAGGTGAGCGTACGGGTCCTCGCCACGCCTTCCTCCGAATTGACCTACAATCTAGATCATCTACAGCATCACCGGTTTCATTTCAAATCTGATTTCGTCGAGGGCAGACCTCATGATTCCTGAAGAGAAATCATAGAGGTTTGGTGATGCATAATTATTGATGGGCCTATTACGATCATTTGCTAATAGAATTGGATTCGCCATGACATTATTATCATTTGGTGTTCCACCTCCAGGCTTCTCCGCCATCTCTTCTTTATCTAATTGTGGTTGTTGTTGGCAGTCTCTCAATCTTCTTCTAAATGTCCTCTCAATCTCAAGGTCGTAATTTGCCAGAGATTGAAAGTTTGGCAAAGAAATCAAAAAAAAAAAATTACCATTAACAAACTATTTTACCAAAGTCCCCGACAATGGCGCCAAAAACTTGATGTAGTATTTTATGAAGTGGAAATATAGATGATATGTGTTGATGGAATTATGTTGTGCACTCAAGTTTCCCCAGCGGAATTCAAGTGTAAATTCCTCTGAGTTTCTTGGTAAGTCCAAGGTCGAACACAGGGACTTGTGAAAATAGATTGCGCTGGTAATTTTGATGAAAATTTTGCGATAACCAAGAAAATAAATAAAGTGTTTGGTTTGTCGATTGCATGGATTAAAAATAAATAACAAATGCAGCAGAGTTTGAAAAGAGTTGGTAAACAGGAAATACGATGAATATGCGGTGAACGGGTTGAGAAAGGTTTTGGCTAACATTCCTTAGAATGCGTTCATGCAACATGCATACAACTGTAAACCACCTCTCGGTGCGAATACCACGGCTTCTAAGGCTAGAACACATGTGATATATATGCGATAAGTCTACAGGGTTTACACATAAACCTCTATTCCTATTTATGCGATGAAAAAAAGACATCCACACAAATATGCGACCACATAATATCATTCTTATTCATAGGATGCATGCGATGCAAGTCTACAAACAGAGTTTATCTCTAAGTCTCTATCTCTTGTTTAAGCAAGCCTAATCTTGCTCTTTCGAGTCTAGATTCTAACCCAGCTCTCTCAAGACATTAAGTTCTTTCTTTAGACTCTCTCTCGAGTAACTCTAAAGGGTATTTTGCACAGCATAAAACAAGACAATCGCAAGCAATGAACTTCCTAGGTCATGTTAGCTTAGTTCTTCTCAACCCATTCAACTAGTTTAGCTACTCATGCGTATTAAGAGAGTGAGCAGATGTAGAAATAGAACTTCCATTGAATAGATATGAAGATGAAGTATAAATAACAACGTAAGTATAATAAAGAGCCTGGTAGAAATTTCTTGCTGCCAGGCATTNAAGATGAAGTATAAATAACAACGTAAGTATAATAAAGAGCCTGGTAGAAATTTCTTGCTGCCAGGCATTTACACTGTTTCTACTCGTGCTTTAAAGATATTCTCACTCTCGCGAGAGTCGGCCCACTCTCTACTCTTACGCCCCAAGGTTCTCTCTCGAGTTTCCCTGAGCAATCTTCAGTGCCACCACTCTTCTCTTACTCCGCCTTAAAATGGAAAGGAAATTATGAACAGAAGCAACTGGTTGTAAAAATGGTGAACGGTAAACGGTCAACCCCTTTTCTGAAGAATGCACTTGGTATTTATAGAGCATCAATGGTGAAAGGCGGCTTCTCTCTACCGGTTGTACAAATGGGACAACTTTAATTTCTGATTGGTGCACCGAATGATTGTTACCGATAAAGTTGAATGTACTTTGTGACCGTTATTGGTTATCAACTTAATTTGGATTCGACTATCATCAGCTTTCTGTCCCATCGCTCTTAATTGACCTTTCACCCAGATGTGCCCACCATGTTGCGCTGACCAAGTTGCGGCGATCTTTCTTGGGCGAATGTTTGCGAGCATGATCAACGCAAAGCCTTGCGGTGAAGTTACGCTAGACTAATGAATTCCTATGATCACAATCTTTGCATTGCGTTAACGCATATTCTGCACAAAAATACAAAAATCAATAGTTCTAATGCGTTGAACGCATATGATCGCAATATTACGAAATTGATGCTTAATGGACAAAATAATATATTTCATCAACGCAATCCAATATTGTTTAAGAACTTAGCACTATGGTAACGTGCATTTCTGCTCGTTATCACAGGCAAAAACTTGGTATGCGTGGATTGGAAGTCAATTTTAGTCAACAACTAAAATCCCTTGGATGCAGTATGCGATGCATGTTCTTAAGATATGCGTTGATAGTCATGCGTCGATGGTCATGCGTTAGAATGAAAATGTGCCAACAAATGTATGCGATGACCATGCGTCCTGCCATAAGTTTTCTTGCGCTGGAACCAAGTATAATTCCAATGAAAGTTTCTCGGATAATCCAAGGTCGAACACAGGGACTTGTAACTATATGTTTGCGGTGATGTGCATGCGGCGGTTTGAATAAAATAATGGAGGAGATATTGCTAAGTTAATCCTACTCCTACTCCTATCTAACAGACAATGCAATGAGAATATGCATGAAAGGTAGAGATGCAACAAACCTTGACATGAAATAAATGTGTGGGAAAATAGATAAAATGCAGAGATATTTTCATTGCAAAACTTAAGAGTGATCGCAAGTGCAACCCTAGTCAACGC
This sequence comes from Benincasa hispida, assembly GCF_009727055.1. Classification (NCBI taxonomy): domain Eukaryota; kingdom Viridiplantae; phylum Streptophyta; class Magnoliopsida; order Cucurbitales; family Cucurbitaceae; genus Benincasa; species Benincasa hispida. The sequence continues at coordinate 16,805,814 of NC_052354.1, forward strand.
AGTCCATGCAATCATGCTACACACACGTGAACCTAACTTTAGGACGTATGCGGTGTATCTGCGATATTGCCGAGAAGCCTATGCCTACCTAGACCTCTATAACCCGCTCAATAGCTCTCGCCGCATGAGCGTGCTGCCGCATAACCCCTTATCCTACTTCCTGGATACATGCAATTTCATTCTGTAGAGTGCATACGCTATGTGAAGCAAATAGAACTTATCTCTAAGATCCTCATTCTTGCCTATGTGTTCTAATCCACTCTCTCGAGTCTTAGATTTGGGTTTTAGTCTACTCTCTCAAGTATGCCTAAATGATGAATGATGCACTCATAGGACAAGGTAACTGCATAAACTTGGCTGACTAAGCTTATTCCTTTCTCTAGTGAACAACGCAAACAATGCTTAATGCGACCAACCACTTACCTTCCTAGGCAGTTGGTTGTTGCTGACTTTACTCATAGACAAGCATTGTGTTAGCCTATAGACAGGCATTGTCGCAGCTTCACATTAAGCAAATAAGGTTACTCACACACTCACGCAACGCACTCGGTAGGTTGCTACATGCTTCATATCCCTAATCCACATGACTAAGTATACAATACCCAAGCAATCCCATTAAGTGTTGTAATGAAAGTAAAGATGTTAAACAAGAAGATGGAGTCGAAGGAATAGAGAAATGCATTGAAAACACATTGTATTAATTTCTTAATTCAAAATATCATACAATACAATATAGGAAAAGAAAGGAAAAAAAAATGACCGGCTGGAAGCAAAACTTTGCTTCCAGCAGATGTGCGTCAAGGCTACCGATGGTGCCATGGATGGGTGGAGGAGCTAACTCTCTCAAGATCTAGCTCTGGTCGAAGGTTCCAGTCGTCACTCGAAATGGATGAAGGAGGTGAAGAACTCTCAGCCATCTTATCACGCAGTTTGTCTGGATCGTGGGGAAAGTCCCTGGTTCATAAGGATCCTCCCCCGGATTACTTGGAATTTTGCTCATTGGCATCTATTTATAGAGTTTGGACCGCTGACAGCATTAATTCGACTGCTCTAGGTCTGACGTTCGGCGTGTCATCCTTTCTGAACTTCTACCACCAACGGCGCGGTAGGTGAAATGTCAGCATCAGTTTTGGATTTTCACAAGGTAGATGCATTCATGCGTTCATTCCACCATCCTTGCATTGATCCCATTAGAATGCGTTGTCGCGTAGCCTCAATCATTCAATGGCCGCATTCGCTTAACACCGCAACTCTACATGATGACTGCAATCGTTTGACGAGAGCAACTTCCATGCGATGGACGCATACGGATGATTACCGCAACATCCATGCGTTGATCGATGCGTTTGCCTTTGCGATGGAGTGTTTCTCTGCATGCGGTCGTCTATGCGATGGTTCGATTTTCACGTTTGCGTTTATTTCCTGCATTGGCTACAAAAATAGAACATTGAACGCATAATTAACGCAAAGTAATGGGTTAGCTAAGATTTGACATGCTGATCGATGCAAACTCATATTCTCGTGAATTCCTATCATGATCGACGCAATTTCTGCCTAACAACCTTCATAATTCTAAGTAAAAGAATTAAGATGGCATGCATTTCTGCATGTCATCAATAATGAGAGAGAAACTATCAAAATATATAGTAAAAATAAAAGTTGTTTTTAAATATACAAAATCGTTGAAAAATATTTTCAAATATAACAAAATTTCATTGTTTATCAATGATAGATAGTGATAGACACTGATAGACATATGTCAATGTCTACTACTAAATATTTATTAGTGTCTATCACTGTATATCACTAATATTTTGTTATATTTAAAAATACTTTTAGCAATTTTGTCATTTAAAAGAATTTTTGTTTGAATAATATGTGTATTAAAATGGTTATTTTGAAAAATGTCGATTATCCATGATTTAAAAATATTAAGGGACTGTGATGATGGTGAAATCTAGCTTCGATCATCGATGAAGGTAAATTTAATATTATACATCCTAAACTTTATTAATTCATGTGTACATGAAATATGAGAAAAGAGAGCTGCTAATTTGATTATTAGAAATATTGTGGACGATGGAATTAAAGTGCCAATGAAACTATACTAAAAAATAAAAGAGGGAGCGAAAAGAAAAAGTTAAAATGTCATTTCATGGAAACTGCTACGATCCTAATTACTTCTCTCTTGCATCTCATTTTTTTCATTTGTTTGAATCTATGACCTAACATTTCTTTTCTTTTCCCTCTTTTTTTTTTTTTTTTCAATTCCTTCTTACTCTTCAATCTCTAAAGTATCGGATTCAATTAAAGTATGTAAGTTATAACACTAATAATAAAGAGAGTAATAGTAGATTTGTATTAAAATTTATATGTTTCATAAATGTTTTAAACAATGTTGTACGTAGATGAACAAAAAGACTAATGTGTAATTTATCTCTTAATTGACTATACTAAAAGACATGCTTAAAACCAAGAAAACACTTTATTCATTAGCAAAAAAAAACCAAAGCAAAGGGTGAAGTTGACCATAAATGCCAACCCCCACACAGACACAATCAAATAAGAAAATTGTAAAGAACACATACAACCAGAGACTTTTGAAAAGCAAGAAAATGAAAGCAAGAGAAAATGATAATAGTATAGTTATTAGATTTGAAGATATATTATGTACAAGATTCAACGTTTAGGATTTCATTATTAGATTCAATTTTATATCTCATAATATAGTTAAGTTTTTAACATTTTAAATATATTAAAATTTTATTCAACACAAAATTAAAAATTTTAAAATTATTAGATACTTTTTAAAGTTTAGAAACTAAGTACAGTAAAAGAAATAATAGATAAATGAGAAAAGGAAATTAGAGTGTATTTAAAATTTAAGGCTCCATTTAGTAACTATTTGATTTTTTGTTTTGAAAATTAAGCCTATTTCATGTAAATTTCTTATAATAATTTACATATTTCTTAATTACAATGGTTGAGTTTTTAACTAAATTCCAAAAATAAAAACAACTTTTTGAAAGCTACTTTTTTAGTTTCAAATTTTGGCTTGATTTTTTAAACCTTTGATGAAAAGTAGATAAGAAATAAAAAAAATTTAGAGATAGAAGTAGTGTCCATAAACTTAATTTTTTTAAAAAAAATATTATCAAACGAGGCCTAAATGTATCGATTTAACTTTTGAAAATTCACGTGTATTTTCTTTAAGTAAATTATGGTCTATACTAATGGAAACGGTATTTTATTTGTTTTTTTCTAATAAAGTTTAGTATTAATTAAACATTGGAAGTTAGTTTTGAAACAAAAATACGAAGTTTCTTTAACCTAAAATTAGATGTTAGTGCACTTTCCATGTACTTTCCGACTTCAAAATTGACCTACCATCCAAAAGAAATAAATAATTGTTAAGGACTTCCTCGAGTCTATAGCTTTTCTTCCACTTCGATTGCAAACTTTTATTTATTTATTTATTTATTTATTTGTTTGTTTGTTTATTTGTTAGTTTAAAAGGCGAAGTCTCTTCAATCCTTCCTTCCCCTTTAATTTCCATTCATGGTTTTTAATTAATTAAAATTTAAAAAAATGATTTTAAATCTTGAATTTTGTTGCATGTTGTTTCTATTTAGTTTCTAGATCTTTAAATAATTCTTTTTTAGTACTTAAGTTTTGAGTTTAATTTAAATTTAATCTTTATGTTTCAAAATATTATATTTTTGAAACATGGTCGGTTCATAACCCTCCCACTACGTTGAGACAATCTCAACTCTTGAGATGGATGCGATTGACTAGATGAACAGATATCAACAACTCTTGTTGATGTACTAGCCTCTTCAACCATCCTTGTTGAAGTCTCAGTAGTCTCATCAAAAACACTATTTGATGAAACATTGATCAAGATATAAATAGCAGTCTCTATTGCATATCCCCAAAACGAGTCAGGAAATTGAGCATAGCTCATCATAGACCGAACCATGTCTAATAGGGTTCTATTTCTCCTTTACGATACACCATTCTGTTGAGGTATATCAAAGGTTGATAGTTGGGACATTATTCCATAATCTATCATATAGTCCTAGATTCTTAAGTTCACATACTTTCCACCACAATCAGATTGAAGTGTTTTTATCTTTTTATCTAAAAAGTTTTCAATCTTAGTCTTATACTTCTTAAACTTTTCAATGGCTTCAAACTTGTGTTACATTAAGTAAACATATCCATACCTTGAATAATCATCTATGAAAGAGATGAAATATTCATACCCTCCTCATGCTTGTACATTCATCGAACCTTAGAGATCTGAATGTATAAGCTCCAAGGTCTCTTTGGCTCTATAACCTTTTCCAATAAAAGGTCGTCTTGTCATTTTGCCTTCAAGGCATGACTTACATACAGGTAAAGAGATTTCTTCTAAACCATTTAGGAGTCCACTTTTTACTAATCTCTTAGTTCTATTGAGATTAATGTGACTTAACTTTAGATGCCAAAGGTGGGCATTTCTTTAAGAGAAACTCTTGGTCTTTTAGTAGTTGTTGTTGTTCTGAACATTTTAGTATTAAGGACAACCTTTGTAACTAACGACTTTAGTACATACAAGTTACTTTCTATTGAAATAAAGCCTATCTGCATTCCATTCTTGAAATAAATACTTTATTTTCTCAAAAGGAAAGAGAGTATTTTATCTCAAAGGTTAAACTATTGGGGATAATGGCCTAAACTCTCGTGTACTATAGTTTGTAAACGCAGTTTTGTATGAACACTTGTGATGTATAATATGTGATATTTTCTTCACTACTTGTCTTTGAACATTTGATGTTTTATTTGCTTTACCACAAACCAATAAACTAAACTCCCTGGTTGTCATTATGTAACTTAAGCATGTATGTGGAGACATACAAGTGGATCATGTCTTAATTGATAACCAAAATGGTCTGTAGTATATGGATATAGGAGGAAACCCTTATCCTGGTAATGCTATGGATGTGGCCCTCTTTGTAGAATAGTTACAAGTGTTGTGTCTTGCTACAGATGGTCTGATCCTGATCACATGCGAGCGGGGGCATCCTATACAAAGAGTTTGTATAAGACTTGACCACGAAGTGTTAACGTTTTATTATATAATGTCGTTCATGACAGAGACTTCACTTCACTAGGATGACCATAGATAACATGACCTCAATCCTGAGTGAGTTGAGAACTCTTGCCTGTAGGAATGTATCTTACTACAAACTCAAAAATGTATCAAACAAGAGCCAATTACAAATTTAAATGAGAAATTAAAGAGAATTAAAATGCCAAAACTCAAAAAACCATATTAGTGCATCAGTTTCATATAACTCATATAAAACACCCACCACACCAAAATTAAACCGAATTGAATACTTATATGATGCTCTGATATCAATTATAGGAATGTATTAGCAACAGCGAAAGCAACTAGGATCATTTAAGCACTTTAATTCATTAATTTTGGCAAAATATAAAGCATGCTCTTGCAGAAAACAAGTGAGTTTCTTGACATACCTTTGTAGAACCTCTTCAAAGCACGAGCTCCAGCTGCAATCTTTTTTGAATCTTATTGCAGACCACCTCAAGATCTTCCCCACTATTCTCTTGGTGCTCTAGATTGAGTTGTGGGACTTAAAACAAGATTGAATCAAGGGATTATGGAGAATTGCTCACAGCAGAATTCTTGTTGAAGAACTCTTTCTTCAACACAAATTTCTCTAAAATTCTCTCTTGATTTCATGCCTCAAATTCACTCCATTCTCTTCAATATATTGCAGATGATCATGCAAGGAAGAGAGTTGCATGAGTTGCAGCTCATGCTTGGAGTTAATCAAGAAGAGGAAATGGAAAGTGTGTGATAAAAAAGATGGATAATGGAAAAACTTATTTTTCCATTTGCGTATTATTTTTTTCAATTTTCCAATTTTATCTCAAAATCAAAACTTGATTTTTTAAAGTCTATTTTGATTTTAAAATTGAAAATTTTAATTTTATAAAATTAATTTCATAAATTAATTTTTACACAACCATCTTTATATATTTAAATCATATTTAAATATAAATTCTCCTATTTCATTTAATTCTAAAAATAAGTACGTAATTATATCTCATATAATTACTAATTCCCTTAATTCTAATTTGAACGTTTCAAATTAACTTATCATGTTATTCTAGGGCTAGTCCAATTACGAGCTAGTAAGGGGACCTCGCAGACCTATAGATCATGGGCTCCAATGATCCGAGATTAATTGGCTAAACTCATTAGACCAAATTAACCCACATTCGTTAACTAATGGGTTACTCCACTAAAGCCCATAGTTGCACTCCTCTCACTGTAGATATATTATGTCCACATGATTTATCCATAATCAGTAAGTCGACCCTTACGACTAGGCATTCTCAACTCTTGAGAAGGATGTGAAGTCTCAGTTTCATCAACTCTTATTGATGGACCTGCTATATCAATAACTCTTGTTGATACATTTTTCGTTTCTCTGGACATTTCTTCTATTACTAGCTTACTGCGAGGTTTATGATTCTTTACATAGTCTTCCTCCAGGAAGGTTGCATTTGTCGATACAAATACCTTATCTTCCTAAGGATCAAAAAAGAAACCACCTTTTGCTTCTTTTGGGTAGCCTACAAATAGGCATACTTTTGAACGGTGTTCCAACTTTTTAGGATTTTGCACCAACACATGTGCTGGAAAACCTCAAATTCTGAAGTGACGTAAATTTCCTTTACGTTGTCTCCAGAGCTTGTAAGGTGTTTTAGAAACACTTTTTGAGGAAACCATGTTCAAAATATACACCACGGTCTTAACTGTGTCTCCCCAAAAAGAATTTGCCAACTGAGCTTAGCTCATCATGGAACGAACCATGTCCAACAAGGTTCTATTTCTCCTTTCTGTCAAACCGTTTTGCTGAGGTATGCCAGGGGCTGTAAGTTGAGACTGAATTCCATGTTCTATCAAATAGTTCTGGAATTTCATATCCATATACTCACCACCTCGATCCGATTGAAGTGTTTTAATCTTTTTACCCAATTGGTTTTCAACCTCAGCCTTATACTCTTTGAACTTTTCAAAAGTTTCCGACTTTTGGTGCATTAGGTAAATATGCCCATACCTAGAATAATCATCTATAAAACTAATGAAATATTCATACCCTCCTCTCGCTCTAACATTTAGAGACCCATAAAGGTCTAAGTAAATCAGCTCTAGGGGTTCTTTGGCTCTAAGACCTTTTCGAGAAAAAGATCTTTTTGTCATTTTACCCCACGAGGCAGGACTCACATGGTGGTAATGAATTGTCTTCCAACTTATTTAGATGACCGCTCTTAACTAATCTCTCAATCCTGTTGAGATTTATGTGACTCGGTCTCAAGTGCCAAAGATAGGCATTTTGAGAAATCTTCCTTTTCTTATGAGTCCCAGTAGTTTTAAACATCTCTATGTTAAATACAGCTTTGACCTCAGTTGATTTTAACATATACAAGTTATTTTCTAATTTTGCAGAGCAAATCTGTTTACTTCCTATATTAATGAACACTTCATCATTTTCGAAATAAACTTTATAATTTTGTTCTAGCAAACAAGAGATAGAGATTAGATTTTTTTTCATAGAAGGAATATAATATACATTTTTCAAATAAATGTACTTATCACCTATAAATAACTTCATATCTCTCACTGCTTCAACTGAAACAACCTCCCTAGTCCCAACCTTAAAGATTGTTTCACCTTTTGTCAACTGTCTCCAGGAATTTGTTTCTTGTGAGATAGTACAAATATGATTGGCACCTGAATCAATTATCCAGATTTTATCATTTTCCACTAAACATGCTTCGATAACGAGTAAATCATATTTATCTTGTTGTTCGAATTCTGCATTCTCATCTACATAATCCAAAATTTTAGATGAGTTGGGAGATAGAGGATAATCCTCTATTAAAACTCTTTTGGTGTAATCAACCGCTAGTAATTTGTTTGTTGATTTGATTTTACTATTATTTAATTCATAAGTGAGTATTCTAGAAGAATTCAACATGCTGATAAAATTCAATCAAATTCTAATTAGCAAATTGTAACTAAATCCAAAATCAAGCTTTAGCAAAAAGTAATAATGTACCCATAACCATTATTTTATTTGCAATGATACTTTAGTGAGTCAGAATATGTACTACCAAGGGGCAGTCAGATACTCCTTCACTAAAGCAAACAATTTTGACCAAACACTATCTCTGAATAACTTTTATTCCTATTGTCTCCAGAATAACTCTTATTCTTATAGTTATTTAGTTATCGTTCTCAGTCAAGATCTTTATTAATAATTTAGTAATTCTTGTAAGTGTGAACTGCCATTTTCAGATCTTATAGGACGGTATGAATATACCTCAAAAATAAAAGACATTAACCAAGATGGAACTATAAGACCCTATTCATTTTACTGAAGCCTGTGTTATTCTGAATCCTATATTACAACCCTCCGAGGAGATACCCATCGTTAAACGACTAGCAAAGGCCGTCTAAAGCAAACCAGTAAGCGCAACATAGGAATCTCACAATTCAAATTAATGGAGTAGACCGTAGGAAATATTGACACATATTCTTCACTCACTTACTATGAACTACTTCCTTCATTTACCTTGATATTGACTCATACAAAACCCTTTCCAAATGGAGGCCACTTCCAGGGTGACACGAAGCGTCATATGAATCTCACGGTGTAAACTATGTAGAGACGTGATAGTTGAAATCTATATATCAAATAATAGACTTATGTTTGAACAACTTCCCCTTATTCACCGCAATTTAGATTTAAGCTAAAAAATACTTCTGAATGGAGGTCACTCCCAAGGTGACACGAAGTATCGCTTAAATCTAGACTGTGAACTCTTAGGGACGTGAGAGCTAAGAATAACATATTGTATATGTTATTAATCTCCCACTGAAGTTTTCTAATAACTCTATCATATAAAAGTTATTAAACTATCACTGAAGTGTTCTATTGGGTAGATTTATACTTAGGTTCTTTCGACTAATAAAACAACCCTAAGTCTATGTGGTTTATCCAAGTATAATGATTATAATTGGATTTTAACCTATGATGTCTAGGTGATAAACTATTTATTACCTCACGTCACACACGTATGCTCATAAAACCAGTTACCAACGATCAATAATTCGGTCATAATCCCAGGTAGGAGGTGTTCCGTAAACCGTCAACTTAAGTACCCTCAGCCTTAGACAGGATTATATACTGATTGAGTTTGTAACCTGAGTTTTATGTGTTTTAACTATTAAAACAGGTGGTCAACCTACGTGAGCATGCAGCTATTGTTTATGGATTTTAAATGTCTAACCCAATTTTATAACAACTTATAAAACTTTAGACATGCTAAACATCCATAACCGGCTACTCTCAGTCCAACCTTAAAGTCTTGCTAAGGCCGATCGTGTTGCGTTGAAGGCAATCGTCTAACATCATCGCCTTGTGTTGAGAAGAGGTACACGATCGCTTAGTGTCATCTATTTCTTTCATAGAGCAATCATTTAGCTCTTGCGTAGAACTAAACTATCGCTTAACACCGCCACCTAGCGCTTGATGTCATCATTTAGTGTCCGTCGCAGCTAAATGATCGCTCAGCTCTATCGTATAGAACATCATTGTGTCATTCAGCACCATTTCTAAACGATCATTTAATTCCATCGTATAGAAACTTCAACGTATCTCTTAGCACTGTATCTACACGATCGCTCAGTGCCCCATCTAGACGATCGCTCAGCGCTATCACATAGCACTTCATCGCATCGCTTAACATGCACCGCAGCTACATGATCGTGTAGTGCCATCGTGGCAAATCCAACGTATCGTTTAGTTCCCACGCAAAAGCTAAATGATCACGTAGTGCTATCGTATAGCATTTGACCGCATTGTTTAGCTTCCGCAGGTACACGATCATTTAGCATTCAACATCAAAATAACCAGCGCCCATTGCTATACGATCATCTAGCTTTTCTTCACATCATGTAGCGCCTGCAGCTAGACGATCGCTTAACAATTGAACCTCAACAACGATTTTGAGTAGACTCTTGCTAACACATAAAAGCTCATCAAACAAGAGCCAATTACAAATTTAAATGAGAAATTAAAGAGAATTAAAATGCCAAAACTCAGAAAACCATATCAGTGCATCAGTTTCATATAACTCATATAAAACACCTACCACACCAAAATTAAACCGAATTTAATGCTTATATGATGCTCTAATACCAATTGTAAGAATGTGTCAGCAACAGCAGAAGCAACAAGGATCATTTAAGTACTCTAATTCATTAATTTTGGCAAAATATAAAGCATGCTCTTGCAGAAAACAAGTGAGTTTCTTGACATACCTTTGTAAAACCTCTTCAAAGCACGAGCTCCAGCTGCAATCTTCTCCGAATCTTGTTGCAGAACACATCAAGATCTTTTCCACTATTCTTTTGGTGCTCTAGATTGAGTTTGGGACTCAAAACAAGCTTGAATCAAAGGATTATGGAGAATTGCTCACAGCAGCAATCTTGTTGAAGAACCCTTTCTTTAGCACGAATTTTCTCTAAAATTCTCTCTTGATTGCATGCCTCAAATTCACCCCAATATCTTCAATATATTGCAGATCATTATGCAAGAAAGAGAGTTACATGAGTTGCAGCTCATGCTTGGAGTTTGAAGTTAATCAAGAAGAGGAAATGGAAAGTGTGTGAGCATAAAGAAGATGGATAATGAAAAAACTTATTTTTCCATTTGTGTATTATTTTTTTTCCAATTTTTCAATTTTATCTCAAAATAAAAACTTGATTTTTTTAAAATCCATTTTGATTTTAAAACTAAAAACTTTTAATTTTAAATTAATTTAATATCAAATATTAAATTAATTTTTACACATAACCATCTTTATATATTTAAATCATATTTAAATATAAATTTTCCTATTCCATTTAATTCTCAAATTAAACACGTAATTATATCTCATATAATTATTAATTTCCTTAATTTTAATTTGAACGTTTCAAATTAACTTATCACGCTATTCTAGAGCTAGTCCAATTACTAGTAGGGAGACCTCGCGGATCTACAGATCATGGACTCCAATGATCCGACATTAATTGGCTAAACTCATTAGACTAAATCAACCCTCATTCGTTAACTAATGGATCACTCCACTAAAGCCCATAGTTGCACTTCCCTCACTGTAGATATATTATGTCCACATGATTTAACCATAATCAGAAAGTCGATCCTTCACAGGTTGTTCGTAATACTGACTAGGTCAAATATCTGTTTTACTCCTAAGATTATGTCTTATTCCTCAAGTTTCTACTGATCCTCTAATGAACAACTGGTTTGTAATCCAATCACTAAACTAAACTCTCTCAGCCCAGTGAGAGGGTGGGACCCCTTGTTCAAGACCTGGATTCAGTACTAGAGAGAACAACTTTTCTCCTATCCCTAAATTGGGTAGGCATGAACTCCGTCTTGCACCCTATGTCCCCAGCTATCTATTAGATCTTACCCTTGAAATGGGAGGCTTATTGAGTCGGCGCTGTTGAGCCAACCCTCACCTATGCAAATCTAAGGATAATCTCGAATAAACAGGAGTTTATAGTTAGCTCAGGATTAAGATCGAGTTACCTAGGTCATCTAGGTGAAATGGTCAGTCTTATACCGTAAACAGTGTTATAAAGTAAGAGTGACTTATTTCTTGGTCTGATCTTATGCAAACTCATTGCATAGGATGCCCCCACTTCTCATGTCATAACATGTACGAATTAGGACCATATCGTATGTAGCACTTTACAACTCTTTATAATAACTACAGAGTGGGTCGCACGCAATAGTGTTACCAGAATAAGGTACCCAACCTTATTCATGTACTATAGATCATTTTGACTATTTACTCAAACCTGATCCACTCTTATGTCTCCACATAAAGTTCAAGTACTCATGTAATAGTCATGGGTCTTAGTTTATTGGATTTAGACTTTTATACAATTTATAAAATCAATAATAAGTTTATTGATTATAGAAAATGTTTATCATTTTACAAATGGAAAGTTTTAGGACATAAAACCCAACATTGCCTTTGAGGGCGATCCTTTGATTTGCATAGGTGCAACTGGCCAGGTCGCCGACTCAACCCTACCACTTTGGGGATTCATCTAATTTGGGAGATGGGAACTCAGCCTGTCTCTTATACACATCTAGATGTGTATAAGAGACAGCGAGTGGCCAGAGCGTCCACTCAACCCTACCACTTTGGGGATTCGTCTGATTTGGGAGCTGGGAACTCAGCTACACAAGATGGAATTCACTCCTTCCCCGAAGCAGGGGTAAGTAGATAGATTTCTCCCTTAAGAGTTGATCCTGGGGCTTGATCGATGTGGCGCCACACACCTTCTCATGGCCCGAGAGGTGTCCACACATAGTAGTACTATATTGTATTGTTCATTAGAGGGAGCAGTGGTACTTAAGAAGTTAGATGTAACTACAAGTGAAAAACGGTAAATTAGTCTAGTTGTACTTACGAGCATCTATGAAAAGTTATCGTACTTTTGATTGGTTATATCCGATGGACACAAATATATTTGTGGTAAGAAGAGTTCAGTTTTCGTTCTTTAATGAATGTCTGGCAGTTAACAGATGGTGGATCTCGTGACTAAAAAGTTTAATCAACTATTCACGTACAGTTGGAGCTTGGAGCCATAGGTTCATAAGGTCCCCTTGATAGCTCAATGGATTCAAGTTGAGAATCAGTTTTTGGGTCAGTTTGAAATGTTCAAATTGACAAGAGGTAGTTCGATTATATATGATATGATTGAACTAGTTAATTATATATGATATGATCGACTTTATGTATGAGATACATTAATTGGAGAAAAATTGATATAAATATGATTTATATCTAGTGGAGGAGAAAACACTATGGTTTATATGATATTAAACTATAGGTTAATGAATATAATTTGATTATATTTATTATTTTAATTTTGACAATTATAGGATAATTGTGCCCAACGTTTTCTCTGTAACCGTGTGTTAGTGGGAAGTTTCAATCAGTTTTCATAACTGAAGAATAAAATGAAAATCGCTTTCATTTTTGCAAGAAATCACATAATTCGCTCACAAAGTGTATATTGCCCATCGCATAGCAAAACGATAGACTATACGATAGCTCATTGTTTCTACACGATCGTATACACGCGCGCCCCTTACTAAATGATCGCCTAAGTTTTTCTAAACGGTCGTATAGTGTCGAGCATTTACTAAACGATTGTCTATAAGATCGCAGCCTGTTTACTACACGATCATGTACTTTCTTCTAAACGATCAAGCATTGTCTATACGATAGACTCTTCCCTTCTCCTACTTGCTTGGTCGTTGTATACGATCTTTATATCCTCCTCCCCTCTACCAAATCCCAACAGAGACCACTCTTTGGATTCTCACATCGAGAATACCGAGTGTTCCAAGTGGTGGTGTCATCCCCATCTTTTCTGTTTGTGTGGAGGTCGTTCGTGACTAGACGACCATATTGGGATTAGTGTCCTAATTCTCCCAGAGTCTCATTCTTTTGTAAAGATACACATTGTTTTATGAACAAAATAAGTGTTAGTTAATTCTGGCATTTACTCATATCCAATAAACAAAGCTCCTTGATTATCTTATGTGAACTTAAGCATGTATATGTGATATACAAGTGGATCATGCCTTAAGTGATAACTTAAATAGGTCTGTAGTATAAGGATTAAAGTGGGATACCTGATCCTGGTGACACTATGGATACGGCCCGCTTTGTAGAGGTTTGCAAGTGTTGTAAACTACTACAGATGGTAGATCCTGACCATGCATGTGGAAATATACGAGCGGGGGTGTTATGACGGGAAATTAGATGTCAATTTACTTGACAACTAAAATCCCTTGGATGCAATATGTGATGCATGTTCTTAAGGTATGCGTTGATAGTCATGCGTTGATAGTCATGCGTCGATGGTCATGCGCTGGAATGACTATGCATTAATAAATGTATGCAATGACCATGCATCCTGTCACAAGTTTTCTTGCACTCACGCCAAGTATAATGTGAACGCAAGTTTCTCGGGTGATCCAAGGTCAAACTCAGGGACTTGTAGCAAAATGAATGCGGTAATGTGCATGCGGTGGTTTGAATAAAAGAATGATGGAGGGATTTCTACACTAACACTACTCCTACTCCTAGCTAACAGAGACAACGCAATGAGAATATGAAAGAGAGGTATATACACGACAACTCATGACATGAAACAAATGAATGGGAAAAGAGATAAAATGTGGAGATGAATTCATTGCAACCTTTAAGAGTGACCGCAAGGGAAACCTTAGTCAATGCAAGCCATGCAATCATGCTACACACACTTGAGCCTAACTCTAGGACGTATGTGGTGGGTATGCATAAGTTTCGAGATGATCGCATACAACCACCATATCCTACTTCCTAGACGCATGCAATATCCTATCCGTAGGGTTCATACGCTGTGTGAAAGAAAACGAAGCTTATCTCTAAATTCCCTATTCTTGTCGATGCATTCCAAGCCACTCTCTCGAGTCTTAGATTTGGGTTTTAAACTATCTCTCAAGTATGCCTAAATGATGAATGATGCGCTCATAGACAAGGTAACCGCATGAACTTTACTGACATAAGATTATTCCTATCTCTAGTGAACAATGACTTACATTGCTTAATGCGACCAACCACTTACCCTCCCGGGTAGTTGGTTATTGCTGACTTTACTCATAGACAAACATTGCGTCCGCCTATAGACAGGCGTTGCTACAGCTTCACACTAAGCAAATAAGGATTTTTCACATACTCACGTAATGCACACCTCTCGATGGTTTGCTACATGCTTCATATCTCTAATCCACATGACTAAGTATGCAATACTCTAGCAATCTCACTAAGTGAGGCAATGAAAGTTAGAGATGCTAAGTAAAAAAGATGGATATGGAATCGAAGGAAATATAGAAATGCGTTAAAAACAAAATGTATTAATTCCTTAATCACAAAATGTCATACAATACAATATAGGAAAAGAAAGAAACATGAAATGACCGGTTGGAAGCAAATACTTGCTTCCAACAGATGTGCATCAAGGCTGTCGGTAGTGCCATGGATGGGCAGTGGAGCTGACTTTCTCAAGATTTAGCTCCGGTCGTCACTCAGAATGGATGAAGGAGGTGAAGAACTCTCAAGCGTCTTCTCACGTATTTGTCTGGATCGCAGGGAAACCCCTGGATTGTAGGGGTAATCCACGGACAACTTGAAATTGTACTCATCGGCTTCTTTATATAGAGCCTGGATTGCTGACAGCATTAATGGACTGCTCTGAATCTGACATTTGCGGCGCGTTTAATCCTTTCTGAATCTTTGCTGCTAACGACATGGTAGATGAAATGTCAACATCATCTTTTGCTTTTCCCAAGGTAGATGTGTTGATGCGTTCATTCCACTAACCTTGCGTTGATCCCTTTATCATGTGTTATCATATAGCCGCAATCATTTAGTGACCGTATTCTCTTACTACCGCAACTCTACACGATGACCGCAATCACTTGACAAGCGTAACTCCCATGTGATGGACGCATGCGGCTGATTACCGCAACATTCATGCGTTGATCGAATGCGTTCGCCTTTGCGATGGAGAGTTTCTCCGCATGCGGTAGTCCGATTCTGCATTTGCGTCCACTTCCTGCGTTAGCTACAAAAATAGAACATTGAATGCATAATAACGCATAATATTGGGTTAGCCGAGATTCTTCATGTTGAACGATGCAAGCTTATTTTCTCATGAATTCCTAACATAATTGTCGCATATTCTGCTTAACAGCCCTCATAATTCTAAGTAAAAGGCCTAAGATGACATGCATTTCTGCATGTCATCAGGGTGTCCTATACAAAGAGTTTTTATAAGACCTGGACCACAGGATGACTAGACTTTGTATATAACGTTGTTGATACTAGAGACTTACATCTCACCTAAACGATTATAGGTGACACGACCTCAATCCTGAGTGTTTTGAGAACTCCTGCCTTTGAGGGCAGTCCTTTGATTAGTATGGGTGAGAGTGGCCAGATTACCAACTCAACATGCCTACCTTTTTGGGGACTTGCCTGATCTGAGAGTTGGGAACTTAATCCACAAGATGGAATTCACTCCGTTCACGAAGCAGGAATAAGTAGAGAGATTGCTCCCTTAAGGGCTGATTCTAAAGCTTGAACATAGTGGCCACAGCTTCTCTTTGGAAGAGAAGACTCAGTCATAGTAGGATTATGACTTATGTTCATTAGAGGGATCAGTGGTACTTAAGGAGTTAGATGTAACTACAGGGGCATAACGGTTATTGGTTGAGTTGTACTTACGAGCGATCTGTGAGGGATTGTCGCACTTCTGATTGGTTAAGATGGACACATAATATATCTATGGTAAGGAGAGTTTAGTTGTCGGTCTTTAGTGGAGTGCCTGGCAGTTAACGAATGGTGGATTCCGTGACTAAAGAGTTTAGTCAATTTAGTTAGTTATTCACGTAACGGATGGTGGTTCGGTCTATGATGAGTTATGCTCATCTTCCAGACTCGTTTTGGGGTTATGCAGTACAGACTGCATGTTATATCCTGAACAATGTTCCCTCGAAAAGTGTTTCTGAAACATCTTTTGAGTTATGGAGAGGCCATAAAGGTAGTTTATGCCACTTCAGAATTTGGGGTTGTCCGGCACATGTGCTAGCAACTAACCCAAAGAAGTTGGAATCGGGTTCGAAGGTTTGCCTCTTTGTAGGCTACCCCAAGGAAACGAGATGTGGATACTTCTATAATCCAAGTGAGAACAAAGTGTTTGTCTCTACAAATGCTATCTTCTTGGAAGAAGACCACATGAGGGATCATAAACCACGGAGTAAGCTCGCTACACGTGAGATCTCAAGTGAGACTGAGACTACTGAGGGTTCAGCAAGAGTTGTTGAGGTCAGTACATCTAGTCAACCAGCTCAAGAGTTGAGACTTCCTCGACGTAGTGGGAGGGTTATGAACCCACCGGATCGCTACATGGGTTTGACTGAAGCCCAAAACGTCATTACGAATGATGGGGTTGAGGATCTATTGTCTTCTAAGAAAGCAATGGAGGATGTTGACAAAGATGAATGGGTTAAGGCCATGAACCAGGAAATGGGGTCTATGTACTTCAATAACGTCTGGGAGCTTGTTGATCCACCTGGTGGGGTAAGACTTATTGGGTGTAAGTGGATCTATAAGCGAAAGAGAGGTGTAGATGGAAAGGTGCAAACCTTTAAGGCTAGACTCATGGCAAAGGGTTATACCCAAGTCGAGGGAGTTGAATATGAGAAAACTTTTTCACCTATTGTCATGCTAAAGTCTATCGGGATTCTCCTATCCATAGCCACATTTTATGATTATGACATATGGAAAATGGACGTCAAGACTGTTTTTCTTAATGGTAATCTTGAGGAGACCATCTATGTGACTCAACCAGAGGGGTTCATAATTCCAGATCAAGAGCAAAGGGTTTGCAAGCTTAATAGGTCCATTTATGGGCTAAAAAAAGCATCTAGATCTTGGAACATCAGATTTGACACTGCTGTCAAGTCTTTTGGCTTTGACCAGAATGTTGATAAACCTTGTGTTTACAAGTAGATCATCAACAGCTCAGTAGCTTTCCTGGTACTATATGTGGATGATATCCTACTCATTGGGAATGATATAGGGTATCTGACTGATATTAAGAATTGGCTAGCTGCCCAGTTCCAAATGAAAGAGTTGGGTGAGGCACAGTATATTCAAGGGATCCAGATCATTCGGGATCATAAGAACAAATGGTTAGCCCTATCTCAGGCTTCATACATTGATCAAATGTTGATCAGGTATAGGATGCAGGATTCTAAATGGGGTTTATTACCCTTCAGGCATGGAATCGTTTTGTCTAAGGATCAATGTCCTAAGACACCTCAAGAGGTTGAGGAAATACTACGGATTCCTATGCTTATGTTGTAGGAAGCTTGATGTATGCAATGTTGTATACCAAACCCGACATTTGCCATGCAGTAGGGATTGTCAGTCGGTATCAGTCCAATCTAGGATTTGATCACTGAACGGCGGTCAAGATGATCCTTAAGTATCTTCGGAGAACAAGGGACTACATGCTTTTGTATGGAGATAAGGATCTAATCCTTACAGGATACACGGACTCTGACTTTCAAACCGATAGAGATTTTTACAAATCGACATTTGGGTCAGTGTTTACTCTGAATGGAGGGTTGTAGTCTGGCGAAGCATCAAGCAAGGATGCATCGTAGACTCCACTATGGAAGCCAAATACATAGCGGCTTATGAAGCAACTAAGAAGGCTGTTTGGCTGAGGAAGTTCCTTTTAGATTTGGAAGTTGTTCCAAATATGGATTTTCCTATCACACTGTATTGTGATAATAGCAAGGCTGTGGCGAATTTAAAGAAGCCTCGGAGTCATCGTCGGGGTAAGCACATCGAATGAAAATATCACCTGATCAGGGAGATTGTGCATCGCGGTGATGTAATAGTCACGAAGATCGCATCGAAGCACAACGTTACTGATCCCTTTACAAAGGCCCTCACGGATAAAGTGTTCAAGGGTCACCTGGAGCGTCTGGGTCTGCGGGAAATGCGACATTTTGTCTAGGGCAAGTGGGAAATGATACTGGGGTATGCCCTAGTTTATTGTATACTGTACATTTTTATATTGTATTGTACATTAGTCTCTCGAGTCATTAGGACAAGTGGGAAATTGTTGGGATTGGTGTCCTAATTCTCCGTAAGTCTCGGTTTTTTTGTAAAGATACACATTGTTTAATGAATAAAATAAGTGATTTAATTCTGGCATTTACTCATATCCAATAAACAAAGCTCCTTGGTTATCTTATATGAACTTAAGCATGTATATGTGATATACAAGTGGATCATGCCTTAAGTGATAACCTAAATCGGTCTGTAGAATAAGGATTAAGGTGGGATACCTGATCCCTGTAACACTACGAATACGGCCACTTTGTAAAAGTTTGCAAGTGTTGTAAACTACTACAGATGGTAGATCCTGACCATTCATGTGGAGACGTGCGAGTGAGGGGGTTCCTATACAAAGAGTTTGTATAAGACCTGGACCACGAGATGACTAGACTCTATATATAATGTCGTTGATACTAGAGACTTACATCTCACCTAAACAACCATAGGTGACACGACCTCAATCCTGAGTGTTTTGGAAACTCTTGCCTTTGAAGGTGGTCCTTTGATTAGTATGGGTGAGAGTGGCCATATTGCCAACTCCACATGCTTACCTTTTTTAGGGCCTATCTGATCTGGGAGCTGGGAACTCAATCCATAAGATGAAATTCATTTCTTTCCCGAAGCAAGGATAAGTAGAGAGATTGATCCCTTAAAGGCTGATTCCTGGGCTTGAACATAGTGGCCACAACTTCTCTTTGGAAGAGAAGACTCAGTCATAGTAGGACTATGACTTATGTTCATTAGAGGGATCAGTGGTACTTAAGTAGTTAGACCTAACTACAAAGGCATAATGGTTATTGGCCCAGCTGTACTTATGAGCGATCTGTGAAGGGTTTTCGCACTTCTAATTGGTTAAGATGGACACATAATATATCTGTGGTAATGAGAGTTTAGCTATCGGTCTTTAGTGGAGTGTCTGGTAGTTAACAGATGGTGTC
Organism: Benincasa hispida; assembly: GCF_009727055.1. Taxonomy (NCBI): domain Eukaryota; kingdom Viridiplantae; phylum Streptophyta; class Magnoliopsida; order Cucurbitales; family Cucurbitaceae; genus Benincasa; species Benincasa hispida. The sequence goes on from NC_052354.1 coordinate 16,825,613, forward strand.
TCCCATGACTAAGAGTTTAGTCAGTTATTCATGTACCGTTGGAGCTTCGAGCTACACGTCCATAAGATCCCCTTAGTAGCTCAATGGATTCAGTTGAGGATTAGTTCTTGGTGTTGATTTGAAATGTTCAAATTGACAAGAGGTATTTTGATTATATATGATATAATCGGTATGATGTATGAGATACATCTAGTGGAGGATTGATGTAAATGAGATTTACATTAAGTACCATGGAATGAAAAAGAACTATGGTTTATATGTTTTATGAGATGAAATATTAAAACTATAGGTTATAAATATAGTATGATAAGTTGGTTAACATTTATCTTTATAATAATATTAATTATTGGATAATTAATTCTTTTTCTTTAATAACCAATTGAGTGGGTGGTTATTGGTGATTCATGGTAATCGTGAGATAAAAGGAAAATCATTTTCCTAATTTTAGTAAGTTTTTACAAAAAGGTTGCAAAATAGTTTTGAGATTTCTCTCGCAAAAAGAAACTCACAGGCGCTTGTCAAGTAAATACCGATTTACTAAGCGACAACGTGTTTTAGTAAATGATCGTGTAGTGTTTTGTAGGCGACAGACACTGAGCTAAACGATGAGCTAAATGATCGCTTAGATTTTACTAGACGATCGCTTAGCTTTAGCTAAACGATTAGGCATCGACCTATGTGATAGGTTTCTGTCTTCTCCCACTTGCCCAATCGTGTACACGATTGTTCATTCCTCCTTCGTCTGCCTCATACCAAGTCCACACAGAGCCCACCCTCTAGATTCTCACACCGAGAATACCAAGGTAATCTTCTTGGTGGTGTCATACTCAATTCGACGCCATCGAGGTTCTGTGGAGGTCGTTTGTGTGTTGTTGGAGGTGTTCGTGACCGAGGTGATTGTAGAGGACGAGTGCGCAGTGTTCGTGCAGTGTTGCAGTTGAGTTGTTCAAGAATTCAAGGTTGTTGTGTTTGAGCGTTCGTGAGCAAAGAACGTGGAGACGATTCTACAAATGTTTGTAGCTTTTGCCTTGTTCATTTGTAGTTTTCATGTCGTAATTTCTATAACAATTGCATGACTTTTTGTTTTTTGTACGACTGTAATTGTAGTGTTCATTCATGATTGTAATTTGGAATGATCTATTTTTCGCTGCTCATGGAAATCTCACATTTAATTTCCTTCAGATTGATGGTCTTGGTGAACGATTGCTTGGACGTTTCAACGAGAGCAAGAGCAGTAGTTCGTTTGTAAAGAGCGTGATTTTGGTGGAGAAGTGTTCTTCAACTGGTATGTATTTGTACTTTTATTGTTTATCTGTTAAAAGCTTGTCGGTATTTTGTAGTATAATGCATATCTTGTCTGTTAGAATGTAAATGTGGTAATTCTGTCACAATGTATTTGGAACGATCCGCTTCCGCTCAGAGGTACTCTTGTATAAGAGTTCCATCAATTGGTATCAGAGTCAGGTTCTGATATTCCAAATTTATTGATGCAAAGAATTGCATTTACTTTCTCGGTGGGTAAAAGCATGTCTACTCTCTGTTTAAGCGTTAAATCGTTTGTGGATGTGTGGATTAATGGAGTTTTTGGGATGAAGCCTATGGTTTGTTTAAATTCTTTTACATTTGAAGTTAATTGTAAAAGCCCCTACGTTTTTAGGCATATTAACTACTATCGAGTCTATAATTTGAAAGAGTTTGAGTCTGTGAGTCGTTCGTGAAGAAGCTTCATAGCAAGGGTTGTCGTTCTTCGAGGATGAAGACAACCAAGCATTGGTCGAGTCATGTAAACAATGGGGTAGACGATTGTTGAGTATCAGATACTTAAGAGTTGTTTTACGCACGCGCACTAGATGATCATGTAGCTCAACAAGCTTCATCGTTTAGTTTCTGACTGCACGATTGCATAGTAAACCGTTTACTTAATCGCTTGTTAAGTGATCGTCTAGATGATCGGGCTTCGCAACTATGTTGTCGTCTAAACGATCGTTTAGCACCCGCGTGTTTTAGCCTTCTGCGCTACACGATTGTTTACCTAGCCACGTTTACTAAACGATGGGGAGCTTCACCCAGCGGTTCAAGACCCAGTTCGCCTGTGAACCGGTTTACTCGATGGAAAAATATAATAGATAGAGTTTTTACTTCCGGTTTTTGAGGTGGTTCATCTCGGTCCATTAATTCTTTGTGAATGTACATAGGATGTATGTTTTATTTATATGTCATATGGTATGCCATATAGAAAAAATCTCACCTTAGGTTATGCATTGATTATGCATCATCTCTTTATTATATGTGTTATGATTTAGAGAAGCATGATTTAAATTACGTAAGAGCATGCTCATGCATCATATAATATAAGAGTTATATTTCTGCATGCATAAAGCATTGACATGCATCATCTTTATATTATAAGTGTTATAGGTGTATGGAGCGTGTGTACTTGGTTCGTTACTTGTATATAAAAGTTATGTATAGTAATGAATGAACACTGCATGAAGCATGACACATAGGTTAAATTTATAAGTGTTATAAATACCTAGTTGTGTGGCAATATATGGTTTTATTTGTTTCTTTTATAATGGTTATAAAGAAATTAGAACTAAAATCAATAAGAAAGACATGCATGCCAACTTAGATTTAAATCATGGTTTTAAAATTGTTTCAAAACTTGAATGAGATAGACCTAAGATCACAGTTATAATATGATTAGCAACCTTAGGCTTTAATCTTTTAATCAGTTTAATAGGATTAAATTTACTAATAAAAGGTTAAAGTGTAGCAAATCTATCTATAAGGGACCTTTTGTCTAAGGTGGGTTCTGTCTAGGCTGGGGTATTTAAGGTGACGGAAACGGAACACCCCTATCTGGGAATCTACCTGGAAAGGTGAATTAGGTAGATTTGATACATGCATGCAAGATTAAGGACATTCCATTAAAGAGTTTAATATGACTACTTGGACTTGTTTCTTTCAAAGACAAAAGTTGTGTTTTAGCGAATTAAAATGACTTAGATTAAAATTAGTAGTCGGATTGTCTAGGCTAATGAACCCCTAGGTAGAACAATCAGTGGGAGGTACTTAGGGTATCTGATGCTTCATTTAAATCTCACGAGTTTCTCCCTTTATTGTCCACACCGTGAGATCTATCCTCGGCCTCGTAGCACCTTAGGAGTGTCCCCTTAAAGGATGGTGTTTGGGTAGGTCAATATCAAGGTGGATGGAGAGAACATTCTTAGTAAGTGTGAGCGGGAAGTGCGACAGTATATCCCACGATCTCTCTCGTTATGTTGAATAAAGTTTCTCTGCATCGTCTCAAGGCACCCTGGGAGTGTCCCCCTATATGATGGCAGTTTTGTGCGTTTCTTTATTTGATCTCATGTACAGGATAAGGTTACTTAGTCTCTTGTTCTAATCTGTTTTTTTCCTACGGCGGGTGCATTAGGGTGGAACACTGGGGTCGAAAACGATGGGTCACATTTAGGCAGAATTGTTAAGGTTAACAGTTCTAGACCGAACAAACGGTGGTTGTTAGGTTCAGCTCCAAAAGTTGGTTCTACCTAATGGTTGAGAATGTCTCATCCCAGTGAAAGGCCATCTGATCATCCCACCGGTGACGTTTGTCCTGCCTCTTGGGGCATCATTGCAAAATAAAAGTCTTATCACTTAGGGAACATGGAAACTATTTTCCTAAAACTAATTGGTGTTAAAATGTGGTTTTAAACAAAGACTTATATAAGTTTGTTCGTTTTTCAGCAAATAGCTACAACCACAATTGCTTTGCTAAGCACTAAAATATTAACTAACGACAATTACGCTAGTTGGAAACATATGATCATGACTATACTAATCATCGAGGATCTTATGTTCACCCTTAGGAGTAGGGCCCTTCTATTCTAGCTCTTAACGCCGCTCGAAATATTCAAGAGGAATACGAGCGATGGACACGGGCAAACAAGAAGGCCCGACCCTATATCTTGGCCAGTCTTAGTGACATGTTGGCCAAGAAGCATGAGCCCATGGTTTCAGCGCATGAGATCATGGAGTTCCTACGGGGGATGGTCGAACAACCGTCTGAACAACTCAAGCATGAGGCTCTTAAATACATCTTCAACTCCAAAATAGAGGAAGGCACCTCTGTTCGTGAACATGTGCTTAACATGATGGTCCACTTCAATGTGGTAGAGATGAATGGGTTGAGGATCAATGAGGGCAGTCAAGTTAGCATAATCCTGCATTCATTGCAGGAAAGCTTCCTCCACTTTGTTAGCAATGCGATTCTTAATAAAGTGGACTATACCCTTTCAACTCTTCTCAAAAAGTTGCAAACATACCAATCTTTACTGAAAAGTTAGAAGAGGAAAGGACGTGAGGCAAATGTTGCCTCATCTTCAAAGACGTTCCATCGAGGTTCAATCTCAGGGACAAAGTATTCACCTTCTACTTTTAACATTGAAAAGTGGAAGAAGAAGAAAGGTGGTAAAGGGAAGGGGAAGGTGCCTGCTAACCAACCACCTGTCACCCAGCAGAATAGGCGTCCGGCGTCGGTTGACAAAGGAAAGTGTTTCCACTGCAACCAAGACGGACACTAGAAGAGGAATTATCCTAGCTAGCTGAAGGAAAAGAAGGCAGCCAAGGCGAACAAAGGTAAATATAATTTACTGGTGTTAGAAACTTGTTTAGTGGAGAATGATGATTCTGCTTGGATTATTGATTCGAGCGCCACTAATCATGTTTTTTCTTCTTTTTAGGGTATTAGATCCTGGCGGTAGCTGGAGGCTGGTGAGATGACGATGCGAGTGGGCACCGGGTACGTAGTCTCAGCTATGGCAATGGAAGAAATCTAGTTGACTTTACAGAATAGATTTCTTGTTTTAAAAGATGTACTTGTAGTTCCTGAGTTGAAAAGAAAGTTAATTTCTGTAAAGTGCTTGTTACAATGTAAATATACTCTTTAGTTTAATGTGGATAAAGTGTTTATTCATAAAGATGGAGTTGAGATTTGTACAGCAAAACTAGAAAATAACTTATATGTGCTAAGACCATTAGCCTTAAGTTCCCTCCATAACATAGTGATGTTAAAAACTATTGTAACTCAAAATAAACATCAATGCGTTTCTCTAAAAGAAAATGCCCAACTTTGGCACCTTCGATTAGGGAACATCAATCTCAATAGGACTGAGAGGTTAGTGAAGAATGGCCTTCTAAGCGACTTAGAAGAAAATTCTTTACCGGTGTGCGAATCTTTCCTTGATTAAAAGACATTTTACTGGAAAAGGATATCGAGCCAAATAGCCTCTAGAGTTAGTGCATTCTGACCTATGTGGTCCTATGAATGTGTGAGTCAAGAGAGGCTATGAGTATTTCATTAGTTTTATTAATGATTACTCTAGGTATGGGTATGTTTATCTGATGCAACAGAAGTCTGAATCCTTTGAAAAGTTTAAAGAGTTCAAGGCTGAAGTTGAAAATGCATTGGATAGATGGAATAAAATACTTCGATCGAATCGAGGTGGAGAGTTTTTAGATTTAGGGTTCCAGGACTATTTGATAGAACATGGAATCGTTTCCCAACTCTCGGCACCGAGTACACCTCAACACAATGGTATAGCGGAGAGGAGAAACAAAACCTTGTTGGACATGGTTCATTCGATGATGAGTTATGCTTCCTTACCAAACTCAATTTGGTGTATTGCAGTGGAGATTGCAGTATATATACTCAATTGTGTTCCTTCCAAGAGTATTGCGAGAACACCTCTGGAGTTGTGGAATGGGCGTAAAGCTTGTTTACGTCACTTCCGCATATGAGGTTGCCCAACACATGTGCTTGAGGCTAATCCAAAGAAATTGAAACCACGGTCGAGGTTGTGCCTCTTTGTAGGCTACCCCAAAGGTACACGAGGGGGTACTTTTATGATCCATCGGAAAACAAAGTGTTTGTTTCTACGATCTACTTTCTTGGAGGAGGATCATATTAGGGAGCACAGTCCACGTAGTAAAATCGTGTTACGTGAGCTTTCCAACGAAACTACTGAAACTTCAACAAGAGTTGTTGAAGGGTCTACTTCATCAGCAAGAGTTGTTGATGATAGTTCATCTAGTAGGTCAATTCCACCTCAAGATTTTAGGGAACCTCGACGCAGTGGAAGGGTTGCAAACCCACTTGTTCGCTATCTGGGTTGCACAGAAATCCTGGCTATGATAGCCGATGGCGACATTGAGGATCTATTGTCTTATCAGAAGGCAATGGAGGATGTTGACCGAGATGAATGGGTCAAAACCATGGATCTTGAGATGAAGTTGATGGACTTCAACTCAGTATGGGATCTTGTAGATCAACCTGATGGAGTAAGACCTATAGGTTGTAAATGGATCTACAAGAGGAAACAGGGTGCCGATAGGAAGGTGCAAACCTCCTCGACTTGTGGCAAAGGGTTATACCTAGGTGGAGGGAGTCGACTATGAAGAGACTTTCTCACCTGTTGTCATGTTGAAATCGATCGGCTTCCTCCTGTCCATTGCCACTTATTATGATTATAAGATTTGGAAAATGGACGTCAAGACGGCCTTTCTGAATGGAAATCTTGAGGAGACCATTTATATGGTGCAGCCTAAAGGATTCTTTGCCCAAGGTCAAGAGCAAAAAATCTACAAACTGAATCGATTCATTTATGGTCTAAAATAGGCGTCTCGATCTTGGAATATTCGATTTGATACTGCGATCAAATCGTATAGCTGTGACCAAAAGGTTAATGAGTCTTATGTCTACAAGAAGATCGTCAACGGTTCAGTTGTTTTCTTAGTGTTGTATGTAGACGATATCCTACTCATTGGGAATGAAGTAGGACTACTGACTGCAATTAAGAACTAGCTAGCGACCCAATTCCAAATGAAAGATTTAGAAGAGGCTCAGTTTCTTCTGGGTATATAGATCTTTCGGGATCATAAGAACAAAGTGTTAGCGTTGTCTCAGGTATCGTACATTGATAAGATGTTGCTCAAGTACTCGATACAGGACTCCAAAAAGGGCCTACTGCCATTCAGGCATGGAGTTACTTTGTCTAAGGACATGTGTCTAAGACGCCTCAAGAGGTTGAGGAGATGAGACAGGTCCCACATGCATCTGCCATTGGCAGTTTGATGTATGCGATGCTCTGTACTAGGCCAGACATCTGCTATGCTGTGGAAATAGTCGATCGGTATCAGTCTAACCCAGGCCAGGGTCACTGGACTGTAGTTAAGAACATCATCAAGTATCTTCGGAGAACGAGGGACTACATGCTCGTGTATGGAACTAGGGATTTGATCTTTATTAGATACATGGATTCTGAATTTCAAACTAATAAGAACTCTCGCTAGTTCACTTCAGGGTCAGTTTTTACTCTTAACGAAGGAGCTGTAGTATGGTAAAGCACTAAACAGGGGTGCATCACTGACTCCACGATGGAGGCCGAGTAAATAGCGGCTTGTGAAGCTGCTAAGCAGGTCGTTTGGCTCAGGAAGTTCCTGACAGAGCTAGATATTGTTCCAGATATGTCTAGGCTCATCGCCCTCTATTGTGACAATAGTGG
>NC_052354.1:16834202-16925474 GCF_009727055.1 Benincasa hispida
GGTAAGTAGATAAATTGCTCCCTTAAGGGCTGATCCGGGGGCTTGAACGATTTGGCGCCACACACCTTCTCATGGCCCGAGAGGTGTCCACACTTACTAGGACTATGTTGTATTGTTCATTAGAGGGATCAGTGGTACTTAAGAAGTTAGATGTAACTACAGGGACAAAATGGTAAATTGGTCCAGCTGTACTTACGAGCATCTGTGAAGGGTTATCATACTTTTGATTGCTTATATCTGATGGACATATAAATATATCTGTGGTAAGAAGAGTTCAGTTGTCGGTATTTAGTGAAATGTCTGGTAGTTAATGGATGATGGATCTCGTGACTAAAGAGTTTAGTCAACTATTCAAGTACCGTTAGAGATTGGAGCCATAGGTACATAAGTCCCCTTGGTAGCTCAATGGATTCAAGTTGAGAATCAGTTTTTGGGTCAATTTAAAATGTTCAAATTGACAAGAGGTAGTTTGATTATATATGATATGATTGAACTGGTTAATTATATATGATATGATTGACGTTATGTATGAGATACATTAATTGGAGAAAAATTGATATAAATATGATTTATATCTAGTGAAAGAGAAAACACTATGGTTTATATGTGATATTAAACTATAGGTTAATGAATATAATTTGATTATATTTATTATTTTAATTTTGACAATTATAGGATAATTGTGCCCGACGTTTTCTCCGTAATTGTGTGTTAGTGGGAAGTTTCAATCAGTTTTCATAACTGAATAATAAAATGAAAATTGCTTTCATTTTTGCAAGAAATCACATAATCCGCTCACCAAGTGTATATTGCCTATCACCTAGCAAAATAAGAGACTATACGATAGCTCATCGTTACTACACGATCGTATACACGCACGCCCCTTACTAAACGATCGTCTAGTGCCGAGCATTTAATAAACGATCGTCTATATGATCGCCGCCTGTTTACTACACGATCGTATACTTTCTTCTAAACGATCAAGCATTGTCTATATGATAGACTCTACCCTTCTCCCACTTGCTTGGTCATTGTATACGACCTTCATATCCTCCTCCCCTCTACCAAATCCCAACAAAGCCCACTTTTTGGATTCTCACACCGAGAATACCGAGGGTTCCAAGTGGTGGTGTCATCCCCATCTTTTCTGTTCGTGTGGAGGTCCTTCGTGAGTAGACGACCGGTGGTGTTGGTGAACGATTGCTTGGATGTTCAAGCGAGAGCAAGAGAAATAGTTCGTTTGGAGAGAATGTGATTTTGGTGGAGAAATGTTCTTCAACTGATATGTATTCGTTCTCTTATTGTTTATCGGTTAAAAGCTTGCCAATATTTTGTAGTATAATGCATATCTTGTCTGTTAGAATGTAAATGTGGTAATCCTGTCATAATGTATTTGGAATGATCCGCTTCCACTCAGAGGTACTCTTGTATAAGAGTTCCTTCACAAACCTCTCTGATAAACTTTACTAGAGTTTGCAACATTTGCCTCTTCTATCAGTCCCTTGACATTCAATATGGACTGGAGTTCATTTTGGGAGTTAACATTACTAGTTTTCGTCAAGATCAACCTCATTTTGCTTGAATTGTGAGGACTCTCGCTCAAACAATTCTTGCACTGATTGCACGATCTGAAGTGCAGTGACCATTCTCTCAAATCTTTTGGCTAAGACATTAGCTATGCTCACCAAAATGTAAACTCGAGCCTTATCGTTGGACTTTTTCCATTTTTCTATGCATCGTGAACACTTCATTTGCATCAGGGGTTGGGATTGGAGGACATTCCTTAATCAAGTCGAAATTAAGGTTTTCAACCATAAAATAGTTTTAAGTGAATACTTCCATGTTGTATAATTAGTTTTAGTCAAATTTAAAAAGGCTAACAATTAAAGGACTGAACCTGACATATGCTGAAATAAAAAAATTGATTTACATTATATTTTAGCACAACTATTATAAATCCAATCAATTTAATAAAATTTTAACCCATTTAACATCTAAATTTTGCTATGATGCTTCAGTGATTTAGGACAAAAGCCATCAAAGGAAGGTCAGCCACCCCTTCATTGAACTGAGACACTCTCAACCAATTATTATGCCAAAGTAACTATTATTCCTATAATAATTAGTTACCATTGATTTGCTCAAGAAATCATTAACTTGCTTAACAATTTTCTATAAGTGTGACCTTTATTTTAGACTCTAGAGTTCTGCCCCAATAAGTCAACCAAAGGGGAAAACCGATTTGGCAAAAACTAAAGTAATCCAATCCATTTCTGGAGTTTTCTTTAATATTGATCTAATGCACAAACCATCCTAAGGGGGACTCTCCCAGGGTGCCTGAGGCCATACAAAAAGATCTCACAATACAAACCATTGAAGGAGACTGTAATACATGTTGACACACATCCCTCTCTCACCTACTATAAATACTCTCTCCTTTCATCTTGATATTGACTCATACAAACACCATCCAGAGAAGAACACTCCCAGGATGCCTCAAGGCCAAGCATGAGTCTCATGGTGTGAACTTTAAGGGAGAACATGAGTGAAAGATTGATAATATCATATATATCTATTTCCTCCCACTAAGTATTTTAAAATCTAGGGTTTATTACATAGGTAAAATCGGCTAATTAATTTATCTATGTGATTGTTAAATTTTCCCAATATAATTTTTATATTGGATAGTTTAACAATAAGTGATTTTGTTCATTAAACACTTTATTAAACTAAATCATTGGTTGCATGCTTATAACATATTTGTCTAATTCACCTTCCAAGTCAGTTTCCAAGTAGGGGTGTTCCGTTTTCGTCAACTTAAACATCCAGCCTAGACAGAACCTTCTTTAGACAAAGGACCCTTATAGACAACTATATTATATATTTAATATTTTATTAATTCAATTTAATTCTATTAAAATAAAATAAAAGATTAATCCTATTTCTAATCACATTAGAAATGTCTAGGTGTAATCAAATTTAAACCTTTTAAAAAAATTAATCTATGTTTGCATGCAACTCTAAATTATAGATTTTAATTCTAATTTCATTAACCTATATCTTTTATAAGGATTAATGAAACAATTAAAACCTAAGTCATGCATCTAATGACATACATAAAAATATAACATTTATATTTCTAAGATAGTATCATGTTTAATGCATATCCATTTTCATTACATAATATAACACTTATATTATACAATAATGAAAATAAATAACACATCCATCACATAATATAACACTTATATTATGCATCATACAATATAACTCTTATATTAAAATATGATGCATGAACATGTTACTATGCATGCAATCATATAATATAACTCTTATATTAAACATGATGCATGAGCATGCTATATCATGCAACTATGTAATATAACTCCTATATTAAATATGATGCATGATTTATGTTTATCCTATGGTGGGATTTTGATCTATATGGCATACAATATTCTATATAAATAAAAATTCGTACATCACATGTATGATAATATAAATAAGCAACAATGGACCAAAATTGGCATCCTAAATAATTAATTAAATTAATATAAATTTTATATTAATTTAATTTATTAAAGTATACATTAATAAATTAATTACAAAAATTCAAAATAAATTCAAAAAATGACCTAAAACTGCAAGGAAAAACTACTGCAACACCACTATTATCACAATAAAGGGTGATGGGCCTTATGTCGGGAACAACTTCCAGATCAGTCAGGAACTTCTTGAGCCAAACAGCCTCCTTAGCAACTTCAAAAACCGCTACATACTCGGCCTCCATGGTGGAGTCAGCGATGTACCCCTGTTTGGTGCTTCTGATGGAATACATAAGCATGCAATGGAAGCAAACAGAATCAATAAGTACTCTAATTACATTTAATTTGAGTTCTAAAGCATGCTATTATTACAGAAAATTGAAGAGGGTTTCAAGATGAACATACTTTTGATGATTTCTCCCAAATCCAAGTTGCTCTTCACGTGTTTTCAACTCCAAATTGACAGTGAACTACCAGAGATCTTCTCTACTATTCTCAGCCTTGAATTTGAGTGGTGGAACTTGAATTTGAGTGAATTTGGTGAAGGAAATTGAGAGAGTTTGTGAATAAGAAGATAAAGTAGCAGAAACCCAGTTTTTTAAGCTCAAGTTCCTCTTCTTGTTCTTCAATTCAGCAAATTGTGAGAGTTTTATATATCTTTAGCATGCAAGCACTCCTTATCAGTTCAATAGCCAACAGTTGCTTGAAGATTTATTGGGATTTGTGTGTGTTTATAGGGAGAGCACCTTCTACTTGGAGGAAAAATGGGAAAATCCCACTTAGTTCCTTTTTCCAATTTACAATTTCTTAATCTCCAAACTTTTCAATTATTTCTAAATTAATTAAAACAATTTGTTTAATTCTCAATTAATCAAATTCAAAAATTTCAAAAAAAAACAATTTCTCAAATTGAATTTTAAAATTGGAAATTAATTTGATTTTTAATTAATTAAACATATTTAATTACTTAATTTAATTTAAATCAAATATTAAATTAATCACACACCTCATGTTAAACATGAATCCTATTCATGTAATTAATATTTAAATCAATATTTAAATATTTTAAAATCTCCAATTTCATTTAATTTAATAAATTAAATGTTAAATAATTATATCAAATATAATTGTACAAACCCTAATTTGAATTTGAATTTGTCCAAATTCAAACCCTAATTTCAATTTGAACAATTTAAATTGATTATCATTCCAAATTCACTCAATTTAATAATTCAAGGTGTTCATGTTTTACGAGCTAGTAGAGGGACCTTATAGACTTACAGATCATGAGTTCCGATGATTAAGATTAATTGGCTAAAACTCTTTAGATCAAATTAATCAGTATTCGTTAACTATCGTCACGCCACTATAGTTCGATAGTTGCACTCTACTCACTGTAGATATATTTGTGTCCACATGATTTAACCATAACTAGCAAGTCGACTTTTCACAGGTTGTTTGTAATAACGGTTCAATCAATATGTTGTTTTACCTCCAATATTACGTCTTGTTCCTTAAGTTCCTACTGATCCTTTAATGAACAATTGGTTTATGATCTAATCACTAAACCGGATCCCTCTCAGAGAAGGTGGGGCCCCTTGTTGAAGACCTGGATTCAGTTACTTTTGAGAACAACCTTTCTTCTAACCCTAAATCGGGTAGGCGTGAATTTCGTCTTGCACCCTATGTCTTCAGCTATTTACCTGGTCGTACTCCTGAAAATGGAGGCTTATTGAGCTGGCGCTGTTGAGCCAACCCTCACCCATCCAAATCTAAGAATAATACCAAATAAACAGGAGATCATAGTTAGCTCAGGATTAAGAACCGAGGTCATCAAAGCGAAATAGTCAGTCTTAAACAGTGAACAACATTATAAAGTAAGAGTGACTTATTTCTTAGTCCGATCATATGCAAACTCATTGCTGAGGACACCCCCACTCCTTATGTCAATACTAAATGAATCTGTATCACTTCGTTTGTAGTATCTTTACAACAACTTGTAACAACTACAAAGTAGTTCGCATCCAATAGTGTTATCATAATAAGGTACCCAACCTTAATCATATACTATAGACCGTTTTGGCTATTTACTCGAACTTGATCCATCTCTATGTCTCTACATAAAGTTCAAGTATTCATATACCCATGGATCTTAGTTTATTGGATTTAGACTTTATGAATGCAATTAATAGATTCAATAACTTTCTTGAAGACATGTTGAATAACATCTTTATTGATAATAGAATATGTTTAATTTTTACAAACTACGAGTTTTAGGACATAAAACCCAACAGCTTTGTCATACTACAGCTCTACCGTTAAGAGTGAACACTGATCTTGAAGTGGATTTCAGAGAATCCTTATCAATCTGAAAATCAAAGTCCATGTATCCTATAAGGATAAAATCCTTAGAACCATACACAAGCATGTAGTCCCTCATTCTCCAAAGAAATTTGAAGATGTTCTTGACGGCTGTCCAATGGCACTGTCCTAGATTAGAATGATATCTACTGACTATCCCCACAGCGTAGCAGATGTCAGGTCTAATACATAACATTGCATACATCAAACTACCAATGACAAATGTATAGGGGACCCGTCCCATTTCCTCGACCTCTTGAGGTGTCTTAGGATACTGTTCCTTAAAAATGTAACTCCGTGCCGAAAAGGCAAAAGGCCCCTTTTGGAGTTCTACATCGAGTACTTGATCAACATCTTGTCAATGTACGATAACTGAGACAGTGCTAGCACTTTGTTCTTTCAATCCCGAAATATCTGAATCCCAAGAACAAACTGAGCCTCTCACAAATCTTTCATTTGGAATTGGTTCGCTAGCCAGTTCTTAATTGAAGTTAGTAAACCTACGTCATTCCCAATGAGTAGGATATCGTCTACATATAACACTAGGAAAACTACTAAACTGTTGATGATCTTTTTTTAGACACAAGGCTCATCAACATTTTGGTCAAAGCCATAAGATTTTATCGTAGTATCAAACCTTATGTTCCAAGATCGAAATGCCTGTTTCAGTCCATAAATGGACCGATTCAGCTCGCAAACCTTTTGCTCTTAACCTGGGCTGAATCCCTTGGGTTGTACCATGTAAATGGTCTCCTCAAGATTCCATTCAGAAGTAGTCTTAACATCCATTTGTCATATCTCATAGTCATAATATGAGGCAATGAATAGGAGGATGCGGATGACTTAAGCATGGCAACAGGCAAGAAAGCCTCCTCATAGTCAACTCCCTCTACCTGGGTATTACCCTTTGCCATAAGTCTAGCCTTAAAGGTTTGCACCTTCCCATCGGCACCCTGTTACCTTTTGTAGATCCATTTGCAACCTATAGGTTTAACCCAATCAGGTTGATCTACAAGATCCCAAACTGAGTTAAAGTATATAGACTCCATCTTGAGATATATGGCTTTGACCCATTCATCTCTGTCAACATCCTCCATTGGCTTCTTGTAAGACAACGGATCCTCAACTTCGCTATCGACTACCATAGCCAAGATCTCAGTTAAACCCAAATAGCAAATGGGTGGGTTCACAACCCTCCCACTACGTCGAGGTTCCCTCAACTCTTGCGGTGGATTTGACCTACTAGATGAACTCCCATCAACAACTCTTGTTGATGTAGTAGGATCTTCAATAACTCTTGTTGAAGTTTCAGTAATTTCTTTGGAAAGTTCACTCAACACGATTTTACTTCTTGAACTGTGCTCCCTTATATGATCCTTCTCAAGAAAAGTAGAGTTTGTACATCTTGAGATCCATGGCTTTGACCCATTCATCTCTGTCAACATCCTCTATTGCCTTCTTGTAAGACAACGGATCCTCAACTTCGCTATCGACTACCATAGCCAAGATTTCAGTTAAACCCAAATAGAAAATGGGTGGGTTCATAACCCTCCCACTACGTCGAGGTTCCCTCAACTCTTGAGGTGGATTTGACCTACTAGATGAACTCCCATCAACAACTCTTGTTGATGTAGCAAGATCTTCAATAACTCTTGTTGAAGTTTCAGTAGTTTCTTTGGAAAGTACACTCAACACGATTTTACTTCTTGAACTGTGCTCCCTTATATGATCCTCCTCAAGAAAAGTAGAGTTTGTCGATACAAATCTCTTGTTTTCCTTAGGATCATAAAAGTAACCCCCCGTGTCCCTTTGAGGTAGCCTATAAATAGGTACAGCCTCAAATGTGGTTCTAGAATCTTAGGATTAGTCTCAAGCACATGTGTTGGGCAACCCCAAATGCGGAAGTGATGCAAACTAGTTTTACGCCCGCTCCACCACTCCAAAGGTGTTCTGGCAATACTCTTGGAGGGAACACGGTTGAGGATATAAGCTACAGTCTCTATTGCAAAACCCCAAAACGAGTCTGGTAAGGAAGCGTAACTCATCATCAACTGAACCATGTTCAATAGGGTTTTGTTTCTCCTCTTTGATACACCATTCTGCTGAGATGTACCAGGTGTTGAGAGTTGGGAAACGATTCCATGTTCTATCATATAGTTCTAGAACTTATAATCCAAAAACTCTCCACCTCGATCAGATCGAAGTATTTTTAATCCATTTACTTAATGCGTTTCTAACTTCAGCCTTGAACTCTTCGAAATTTTTAAAGGATTCTGACTTATGTTTCATTAAATAAACATACCCATACCTCGAATAATCGTCAATCAAAGTGATGAAATACTCATAGCCTCCACTGGCTCGCACATTCATCGGACCACAAATGTCTGAATGCACTAACTCTAGAGGCTCTTTGGTCCTATAACCTTTTCTAGTAAAAGGTCTTTTAGTCATCTTACCTTCAAGGCATGACTCGCACACAGGTAAAGAATTTTCTTCCAATTCGTTTAAAAGTCTATTCTTCATCAACTTTTCAATCCTATTGAGATTGATATACCCTAAATGAAGGTACCAAAGTTGGGCATTTTCTTTAGGATAAACTTTAAGTCATTTGTCTTGAGTTACGACAGTTTTAAACATCTCTATGTTATAAAGGGAATTTGTTGCTAACGGCCTTAGCACATACAAATTATTTTCCAGTTTAGCTGAACATATCTCAACACTATCTTTCAAAATAAACACTTTATTAACTAAAAAGTTTAGAGTGTATTTACATTCAAGTAATGACTTTACAGAAATCAAGTTCCTCTTTAACTCGGGAACAACATACACATCATTCAAAATGATAAATCTATTCTGTAAAGTCAACCGGAGGCCTCCCACTTCCATAGTTGAGACGACATGCTCGATGTCAACTCGCATCCTCATCTTACCAGCCTCAAGCTGCCGCCAGGATCTAATCCCTAAAATGAAGAACAAACATGGTTAGTGAGCCTAGAGTCTATAATTCAGGCAAAATCATCATTTTCCACTAAACAAGTCTCCAAAACCAGTAAATCACATTTACCTTGTTTGGCTTTCTTCTTCTCCTTTAAAAAGCATGGGCAGTTCCGCTTCCAGTGCCCATCCTACCCTGCAGAGCGACAAGTTGTGGATTAGTCGATGCCTTCCCCTTCCCCTTACTACACTTCTTCTTCTTCCACTTGCTAGTGCCGGAAGAAGAAGGTGCAGACTTAGTTCCTGAGGTCGAACCTCGAAGGAACATTTTAGATGATGAAGTAACACCTGTCTCACCAACCTTATTCTCCTTGCTTTTCAGCAAGGATTGGAATGTCTGCAACTCGTTGATGAGAGTTGTAAGGGTGTAATCAACCCTGTTCAAAACAGCGTTGCTTACGAAGTGTAGGAAACTTTCTCGCAACGTCTCCAGAATAATGCTACCCTGGCTTCCCTCATCGATTCGAGACTTCTTGTTCGCCCGTGTCTATTTCTCATAGGCCTATTGTGGAGTGAATTGCGATGGACGTAATGTAATGGCCCCGCAAAGACAGATGATGTTGTATGTATGATATGTGTTGCTTAATCACGCTTCTCGATAATATATGCGATACTAAGCTTATAATAATGTATGCGATGTTGCTCAGATGCACTCGTAGTATGCATTCATGTAGTATGTGTGTGTCACAAGTTTTCTTGCGTTGGAACCAAGTATAATTCCATCGCAAGTTTCTCAGAGTGATCTGAGGTCGAACACGGGGATTACGATGCTAGATGCGATATTGATGTGATACATGCGGCGAAAACAAAATAATAATGCGTTGCATTTAAAAAGTAAATGTGTCAACAAATAAATGAATAACTGTGAAGTTGTGCAAGTGTCTGAGGGAATGCGATGGCAAATCTTGTAAAATGTATCAGAAAAAGAACGGGTTGGGGGAAGGACATCGCAAGTTCGTCAATCCTGTTGAGGATGCAACTAATGTTCCGCTTTCCCTTGGCTTACACCTCTCAGTGATCGGCTACGTTCCCATATCTCTATGGTGAATCAGGGATGAACGTTGTGAACGCAAGGTTGTTTCCATCTCTGGAAATACTTCTTACTTTAATTAACGCATTCTATCAACCTTCTTTTAAGAGGTAGATTAACATCTTCACTTCTGCTCTCACAGATGAAGATGCCATTGAGCATGCATTAGCTAAACTTAACTAACTTCTTCAACATGGATTAACTTACTCACTTAATCCTTCCCTCTCACCCTGGAGGATTAGTTACACATGATAAGAGAAATGGATGATGAATGTATGGTGGAGAACAGAGAGATGAAAATGAATATGATAATGATATTAAAAGATAAAGCGTTTGTTACAAATAGATGAAAGAAAGATTAGAAATGAATCACAGTTGATGAACAGAAAGTGAGAACAAATGTGGTCAGCGTGTCAATGTCTTGACACGGATCCCGATCAGAGTTGATTTGCTTGCCGGCATGTAGGAGGAGTGAGGTGGAAACTTCCTTCTCAGGAGAGTTTCCCAGGTAGAAATGATCCTTGCATAGAGCTTCTCTTTGGGATTGTGAATGATTTTCTGGTTCCCGAGACTTTCTTTCAGACTTATCTCGTCTATCTCCCGGATTCTCTGTGAATGTCTCTTCAGACCAGCCTCCTCTCTTTGGAATTGATGTAGCTATTTATAGACCTTAGCACCTCCTTCGCCAGTGGTCCCACTCTGAAAAGTTGCTTTTTCTACCGAGGCTTGGTGGAAACATCCGCTCTGCTCTACATTCAATTTGTCAGATCATATAACAGAAAAGCTGTACAATTTCAAAAATACCCACGAAGGCATCGCTCTTTTTATCTACGATCGATCGCCACATGCGGTGAAAATGCATTGATCTTTTTGTCCACGATCAATCGTATCATGCGGTGCAAATGCGTTGCTCATTTCGTCCATGATCGACCGTCGCATGCGGTGCGAATGTGTTGCTCTTTTTGTCCTCGAGCGATCGTCGCATGCGGTGATACCTATTTTCTACAAACAAAGACTTGGACATCCCTTTTTGCCATCGCAATGTGGTCACCCAGTGTGCTTCCAAAATTTTACAACTTTTGCGTTTCTAAGTCAATTTCTATAGGTTCGACGCAACTTTTTCCTTCTTTTTGCCGCATATCCTAAATAAGATGGTATAAATAACTTGTATTACTATAAGTTATCAACCCCCAAATTTAGATATATGCTTGTCGTCAAGTATATCCTCTACTAAGGCAATTCAGCTTAAGTCCTATCCTTACTTTGCGTCGATCGGCTACTCCAAATGCTCCTCTACATAATTTCTCAAAATTACTGATTCCTTCTATCTTTTCAACATTTCTTCAGCATGCTCTACTTTCTTCTTACCTAAGACAAACCTCTGCTTAAAGTTCTCTTCTTGTTTTGAAAAGAATGTTTTTCCTGTTCTTGTGAAAACAACGAAGTGCGCCTTTTATGCAGTGGCCTGGTTTGCATCTTACTATAGAGAGCGTTGATTATGGTTATACCCTTCGTTTTGGCTTGCTCCCACGGGTGTCATGCAAACATCCAACTTCGGTTGTGTACCAAGCTCAACTTCAACTCTTGACCCTTAGCCAATTTTTCACTTTAGTTGGTCAGTGGAGTTGTCTTCTTTTTTTTATATATTGCGTTGATCCTGGTAACCTACCTTCGTTTTATCTTGCTTCCACAGGTGTCATTCGAACATCTAACTACGAGCAGGTTCCTTTCACATCTTAACTCTTATCAGGTTGGGATTTTCCCTTGCGCTGGCAGCGGAGTTTTTTTTTCATTTTTTTTTTTAAGAACGCATTTGCTTGATATGAACAAAGTTTCCCTTGCGCTTGATCGCATCTGCTCAGACCTTTTCCACCCTCAAATTTAGAGAGTCCCAAGGTCTTCATTTCGTTGTTTTGGACAGAAAAGACAAAACACTTAGTCAAAATTTGAAAAGAAGGTTTGAACAGTGTCTTGTGATAGAGAAGGTAAAGTGGAAACTATTGCGATGAATTGTCTAAGTATTAGGCATAAAATGCAATATATAAAGAAATTGCACTAAGGTTACGCATAATACTCATCATGGCAGCGCAAATAAACAACGCAAAAGAAAAGAAAGGAAATACCGCATTAAATTGACAAAAGATGATATAAGTAAAAACGCCAAGACAGACAAAGAATAGTCACTCAATGTATATAAAAATTGTCTAAGTACACAAAGAATTGTAATGATTGCAAACACAAAAAATTTTAAGCATGTAAAGGAGAATACAAGGGTATAGCTATATAAAAGAATTGTAATGACCGCAAAAATTCAAAAATGTGAAGAAGAATACAATGGTATAGGAGAAGGTGGTACACCCCCAAATTTAACTTTGCGACGGGGGCTCGTGGTGAGAAGGTTGTTGCATAGGAGCTCCTTGCA
This sequence comes from Benincasa hispida, assembly GCF_009727055.1. NCBI lineage: Eukaryota > Viridiplantae > Streptophyta > Magnoliopsida > Cucurbitales > Cucurbitaceae > Benincasa > Benincasa hispida. The sequence continues at coordinate 16,846,555 of NC_052354.1, forward strand.
GTGCTTCTTGAAAGAACAGAGGCTACTGAAGATGCTGAGAAACCACGGGGTCATGCAAATATGCGGCCAAGAAATTAAAGTACTCGTGGTTGCGTTCGGCCATCTATCTCTGATTCAGGCAAAGGGTAAAGATGTTGAGTTAAATGTTTATCATCGCCTGATGCAGCTCTGTGTTGCTCTCTCATAACTCCATCAATGTATGGTGGAAGGAAGATAATTCTTGTGACAAGAATCCCCACATGTTCTCGAGGGCAGCAGCTATGGATGCAGTGGGGGGCGGTGCCGTCGATGTCTCATCTGCATCGGTTTGGGGCTAAGCGAAAGGGCCTTCTCCCAAATCGTGTGGGTCATCAACATACGGCGATGTTTGAGGGGAAAAGTGGGGTGGAGATGGATGGCTGATGGAAGCTACTGGGGATGTGAGGTTGGATTCGGACGCAAGAAGAAGGTTTATAAAATGCTCGGGAAGAGGGGAAAGGGGTTCAGTGGTTGGACTTGGTGGATGGATGACTAAGGGTAAGTGATCCTCTAAGGGTAAATTGGTTTGCTGATGTGATGCACTTCCTTGGATTATTTCCGTTCCTTTGTCATTGTGGTGCCATTTCTTGGGTCTAGGTGGTTGCGGCACATTCAGGTTGATGAGGGGCCATTTCGGTGGAAGCTCTGGGCAATACAGCAAATCCTTGAGAAGGACTCTTAGGATTTTCGTGCTGATAAGGCTGTGAACTTCTGGCATGGGTTCTTCTTCAATGCTCGCGCCCACAGATAGGCATAGGCTAGAGATCATCCATGGAAAGAAGTATTGGCCCCTGACGCGGCCTACATATCCTCTGATTTGCTTCGCAAGAAGTTGGGCCACATCAATTGGAATGTCGTGCGTAATGCAGTATACGGCCATGACTCTATCCCTTGAAATAGTTTTATCATGCAACGTCAGGATAAGCTGTCTCTTCACCAAATAGACACAAAGGTGTGCTTCAGGCGGCAGACAGTTGGAGGCAAGGGTTTTAATGCCAGTCAAAGATACCGTCCACTTGGTGCCTGGTTGCGTCAGTACTCTCAGTGCATCCTCTATATGCTCTTCGGTAGTATCATCAATCAATTTGTTGCTCGGTGCTTCCGGGAAATTCTTCAACTGGTAGAGCTGATTGATGTCCTTCGCACTGAATGGAACTACCCTCCCGTCAATGATCACCGCATCTTCGATGTCATGGAGTTGGCCGTGGTAAAAGGCCCTCACTACCGCTGGAATGACTATGGATGGCATTGGCAGAAAGTTTCCCACCCATGCTCCACCACAATACTGATGACAAGATCTGGTAGTGGGACCGGCACAAGAAAGAAGCCCATTTCCATCAATAAATCATTGTTTTCCTTCGTGGTTTTTGGGCGCCTCCTGGCCGGCAAAAGCTCACTGCCTTCCACCTTCGCTTTTCCTTTTTCTTGAGTGGACACAAGGCATGATTTTTTTCGTTCAATGAATTCTCGTTCCTTGCACTGTCTTGCTTTTCCTTTTCCCACTCTTCCTTTTCTTTTATTTTTAACTCTCTGGTGCACTGAATGTTGGCTTTGCGACGCAACTCTTTTTTCTCCTTTTCTTTCTTGTCCGCTTCCTCTGCTTCTCGCATTTCTTTTTCAAACGGTTCGGAGGCGAGCACAATGCGCTGCTCATCCTCGAGCCTTCTCTTATCTTCTTCTTCTACCCTTGCGTTGGCAAGGCGAACCTTCACATCATGAAGTCGTCTGGCCAAATCGGCCGAGGCGATGATTTGGCGTGCCCTTGCCATTTTTTCTTCCTTCTCCTCTAATTTCCTTCTTCTTTCTTCCTTCTCCTTCTCTATGCATCATGGATTGTTGGGTCTCTTGTGAACCCTTTCGGCGCAATCTTTTTGCGACGCCGCATCAGCGAGGAGATGTTAGGGTCTTCCTTGTCATTCAAACCGTGGAGTTGAGCCTTCGACACAATTAATCATGAATGTTGCCATGAGGTTTGTTGTTACGTTGCTGGTTCAAATTGCGCTGACACTCCCACTTTTACCCTTGCGGTGGTTGATTCTCCATCAAAGTTCGTGCTTTCTGCCCTTTTCCTTCGTTCTTCCTCTTTTTCCAAGCGCTTCTCTTCTCGCCTACGTTGTCTTCTTTCACTCCTCCTCATTTCCTTCTTTTCTTTCTCCAACCGGGTAACTTCATCTTCCTCTGCCGTTTCTCATCGATTCTTCTCTCCTCCTTCTCCGCTTCTTCGGACTGCTCCGTCCACCTCTTTGCCCCCATAACCTCTAAAAATACCCTAATGGGTTCTTCATAGGAGTCTGTTGGGGAAGTCTCCTTAGGATCTAAGATGGTGAGGGTCATCCTCCGCGAAACCGAAACTAACTCCGCCTCTAACGGCAGGGGTTGGTATACTACTCCTACCTCCGACAACCCCCCGTCCTTCTTCAAATAACTCAAGATGCTTCTAACACCTTCTTATCACCTTTTCTCTTTTTCTCACTCTCGGTTGTAGGTAATGGGAGCGCCATCTCAAATCTGGTGGTAGGGCCACTCTCCGTGCTCGGCCTCTTTCGACGGGTAGACGGTGTTGCAGATACTGAGGGTTTTCGCATGGGTTTTCTGGCGATTCTGGGAGTTGGTTGGGTTGGCCAGCGAGGCAGTGGCTGGCAGCGAGGGAAGCCGCCTCCCGTGCTGTGACAGGGACTACGGAAGGGGATGATGGTTGAGATGAAGAATGTGACGACTATCCAGCCATGAGTTTGGTAAAGGGAAAGAAGATAGTGGTGATTTTTCTTTTCTCGGAAGAAAGTACAGATGGCGGTCGAGGTATGTGATGCTTATTGTTATGAAATGAAATTATGGATGATATGCGATGGTGAAATTGCATTGTGCACTCAATTTTCCTCAGCGGAATCCAAGTGTAAATTCCACTGAGTTTTTTGGTAAGTCCAGGATCGAATACAGGGACTTGTGAAAATAGGTTGCGATGGTAATTTTTATGAAAATATTACGGTAACCGATAACTCAATTAATTATGGGTTTGTTGTTGATTGCGTTAATGAAAAATAAACAAATGCAGCGGTTTTGAGAAAAGTTAGTTGTGTGATAGATGCACTGAGTATGCGGATGAATGGGTTGAGAAGATCTTTAGCTAGCGTTACTTGGGAATGCATCAAACTATGCGATCATGCTACAACCATGCACAGCAAGTCATTTTCCAATGCAAATGTGATGCTCCTAAGTCTAGGACACGTGTGTTGAATGCAAAAGTATCCATATAAGCTTATCCCTAAGTCTCTACTCTTTTCTTACGCGATGATGCAAAATGCATAAAGGCAAGGTGACCGCATACAATCATATCCTATCTCTAGGATGCATGTGATGAATTGATAATAAACAGTGCTTATTCTTAAGCTTCTATCTCTTAATTATACGTTCTAATCTAACTCTCCCGAGCCTAGATTCTAACCTGACCCTTCCAAGCCTAGATCTTGTCCTTAGACTACCCTCCTGAGTATTTCTAATGGACGAAGCATACATAATACAAGATAATCGCATAGAATGTCCCTAGTTGTGCTAGCTAAATACTTCTCAACCCATACAACTGATTTAGCTACTCATGCGTAAATAATAGAGAGTGAACAGATATAGAGAAGGAAATTCCATTTTTATAAATGAGTTTGAATACAAAATAACAATGGAAGATAAAGGTAGAGAGCCTAGTAGCAATTCCTTGCGGCCTGAGGCTTTTACAATGTCAATCTCTATTCGGTTCCAGAGATGTTCCTGCTTCTGCAGGCGTCGGCCCTCCCTCTATTCTAGCAGCTTCTGGCACTCTCTCAAGCTTATCGGAACGATCTATCAGCAACACCTTTCTCTCTCTCGTCTGCCTTAAAATGAATGGAAAACTATGAACAAAGACGTGCGAACTAAAGTACGAAATTTTGAACTGTTGAACCACTTTTCTGAAGGTTGCCTCTGGTATTTATAGAACATCCAAGGTGAACAGCGACTTCTCTCTCATGATTGCACCGATGGGAGAGCTTTAATTCCCTTGACTAATGTGCCAAATATTTATCACCGAAAAGTTGAATGTACTTGTTATCGTTAATCGGCTGTCAACTTAATTCGGATTCGACTATCATCAGCTTTTTGTCCCATCGCGATTAATTAGCCTTCCACCCAGATGCGCCCACCATGTTGTGCTGACCAAGTTGCGTCAATACTTCTCGGGCGAATATTTGCGAACACGATCACCGCAAAGCTTTGCAGTAATGCTGCTCTCGACCAATGATTTCCTATTATCGCAATTTCCGCCTTGTATCAGCGCATATTTTGCACAAAAATACAAAAATCAATTGTTCTAATGTCATGAGCGCATGCGTCCGCAATATAATAAACTTAATGCTTTTTGGACGCAATTTAACATATTTTATCAACGCAACCCAACATTGTTTAAGAACTTAGCACTATGATAACGTGCATTTCTGTCCGTTATCACACCCCCAAATTTAAACAATGCTTGTCCTCAAGCATAAGCTAAAGATTTCCTTTAGCAAATCAACCGCAATGTTCTTTTCCTAGATTTCTCAAGGATACTTCGTTTAAATCCTATATACCAAAGTTTCCTTAAGCCTTATTCAAGTCTCTTCTTGAAATATTTTTAAGACCTAGGGACTACAAGCTTAACCTTCAAAAGGACTTTACTAATTTCCGGAACATCACATGATTTATTTCAAAAAGAAAAATTTCCACCGGGGTGTCAAATGATTTTATCCTTGCATATTTCTTGGCATTATTATTTTTTTCTCTGACCTTGCGCTGATCCAATTGCCTTGCCTTCGTTTTGGCTTGCCTCCACGTGTGTCATGCGAACATCCAACTACAAGCAATGTGCTCTTTCTCAGACTAAACTCATACCTTTTTGGCAGTGGAGTTGCGGTCATTTATTTATGCGCTCATCCTAGTTACTTACTTTCGTTTTGGCTTGCCCCTACGTGTGTCATGCGGACATTCAACTACAGGTAAGTGCCTTTCACAACTTAACTCTTATCAACATGGGTTTCCCCATTGCATTGACAGTGGAGTTGTTATTCTCAAAACTTTCCCTTTTTCTCTTTTTTTTTTTCAAAATAGCAATATTGAAAATAAATACCTCAACCCTAAATTTAAAATGTGGCAATGTCCTCATTGCCAAAAGATTGAAATAAGTCATGCGATGTTCTTAGAAAGTTTCGTAAAGAGAGTTTGAAAGAAAGCTAGCAAACACCTAACTTCTAAAAATATTTTATGAGGTGACTATCTGAAAGTTAAGATGACTCTAGTATATATGAAAGAAATAGAAGCATATTTTTCATCATTGAAATCATACTTGGCAAAGAAACAGCATGTGGCGATTTACTAAATTTATCTATGTCAAATGATTGCGGTAATCAAAGAGGATAGGTGATAAAGCTTAAAAATTAACATACGATGCGATAGCGCCAAATTTGAAATAAGGATAAGGAAGAATACACCCCCAAATTTGCGTTGTCGCCTGCATTTTGTATTTGACACACCCATCTTTGCGGCGATCTCTCTGCTTTGGATTGCGGTGATCGAGTGAGATAATTTGCTGCTTCATGTAACATCTCCGCAATCCTGTGCCTTAATCGTTGTAAACAGATAAAGAGAGGGTCAAATGATTTTAAACAAAACAACAAGTTTTTTTTTTTTTTAGAGAAGTAAAAATGCATATAGATAACTAATGATTAAAGTGACGAAGGAATGAGAGTTCAGAAATCAAACAAAGGGTGTTCTAGGTTTTTCAGCTTCACGGAGATCTTTTCTGGCTGGAAATTACCTCCACAATATGTCTTAACTCGTTGTCCATTAACCTTAAATGTATGGCTTCCATCCTTGGTGATCAGCTCCACTGCACCATGTTGGAATATTTCTTTAATGATGAAGGGTCCAGACCAACATGATTTTAATTTTCCCGAAAAGAGTTGCAGACATGAGTTGAAGAGTAAGACCTTTTGCGAGACTTGGAGATTCTTACCGCATATGCGTTTGTCATGCCAGCGCTTGGTGCGCTCTTTATAAATCTTCGCATTTTCATATGCGTTAATCCTCCATTCTTCTAGCTCGACTAGTTGCATTTTTCATGCTTCTTCTGCTTTCTTCAAATTAAAGTTCAGCTTCTTTACCGCCCACAATGCCTTATATTCCAACTCCAAAGGCAAATGACACATCTTACCAAATACTAATGCATATAGGGACATACCTATGGGTGTTTTAAATACAGTCCGATATTCCCATAACGCATCGTCAAACTTTGTTGCCCAATCTGTTCGTGAAGGCTTTACTACCTTTTCAAGTATCAGCTTAATTTCTCGATTGGACACCTTGGCCTGACCATTCGTCTACGGATGGTATGCTGTGGCCACTTTGTGGAGAAGTTGTATTTGTGCAACAGCTTCTTAATAGTATGATTAACAAAGTGTGACCCCTCATCACTTATGATGGCACGGGGAGTGCCAAAATGAGTGAAAATGTTCTTCTTTAAAAATTGAAAGACTACCGCCGCATCGCTTACGGCACACGCCACTGCCTCTACCCACTTGGATACATAATCGACGACTAATAAAATATAATGCTTACCATTCGAGGGAAGGAATGGTCCTATGAAATCAATCCCTCATACGTCGAACAATTCAAGCTCCAAGATGGTGTTCATTTGCATTGCATGTTTCCATGAAATGTTACCTGTGTGTTGGCACTGATCACACTTCATTGCGTAGTCAGCTATATCCTTGAACAATGTAGGCCAAAAGAATCCACTCTGTAAAACTTTGGCTGTGGTGCGCTGTCCTCCAAAGTGCCCACCATATGGTGAGTTGTGACATTGCGATAATATGCGTTGTTGAGCAGTATTTGGTACGCATAATCGAAAAATCTGGTCTGCCCCTCTTTTATACAGATTCGGCTCATCCCAATAATAATGTCTACATTCATGTTTGAGCTTCTTCTGTTGGTGGTAGGTGTAATCTTCAGGAAATTGCTCGCAAAACAAATAATTGACTATGTCTGTATACTAGGGCAAATCTACAATATGGAACAACTGCTCATCCGGGAACACCGCACTCACCTAAAGCTCATTGCGGTCAACCTCAGGATTTTCCAGTCTAGTCAAGTGATCCACAACTTGGTTCTCTGTCCCCTTCTAGTCAATTATTTCTATGTCAAATTCTTGAAGAAGGAGAACCCATCTGATCAATCTTGGCTTTGCGTCCTTCTTTTTCATTAAGTACTTTATTGTCGAATGATCAGTTTGGATGAGTACCTTTGTTCCTAACAAATATGCCCGAAATTTTTCCAACGCAAAAATTACTGCCAAAAGCTTTTTCTCTGTGGTGGTGTAATTTGTCTGAGCAGGGTTTAATGTTTTACTCGCATATGTGATGGGATGCAAAATTGTTTTTCTCTTTTGTGCCAGAGTTGCTCCCATCGCATACTCGCTTGCATCGCATATAATTTCAAAAGGAAGTTTCCAGTCAGGTGCAATCAACACGGGTGCGGTAATTAGCGCATTCTTCAAAACTCTGAATGCATTGAGGCACTTGTTGTCAAATTCAAATTTTTTGTCGGCCTCTAACAACACACTCAGTGGTCGTGTTATTTTCGAAAAATCTTTACAAAGTGTCTGTAGAATCCAGCGTGCCCCAAGAAGCTTCGTACAGCCTTCACGCTTGTTGGAGGTGGAAGTTTTTCGATTGCTTTGATTTTTGCTTTGTCCACCTCCAACCTATCCCTGGAAACCTTGTGCCCCAACACTATGCCCTCTTTTACCATGAAATGGCATTTTTCCCAATTAAGCACTAGATTCGTCTCTTCGCATCTCTTCAGTATCTTCTCCAAGTTGGCTAGATAGACTTCATAGGTGTTCCCATAAACAGAGAAGTCGTCCATAAATATTTCAACAGAGTCCTCGAGATAGTCTAAAAAGATGGCCATCATACACCTTTGGAACGTGCTTGGCACATTGCAGAGGCCAAATGGCATGCGGCAAAAAGCAAATGTCCCATATGGGCAGGTGAATATGGTCTTGTCTTGGTTTTCTGGAGCTATCACATAATCTGGTTGTACCGCATAAACCATCCAGAAGCACTAAAAGTCATTTCCAGCTAGACGATCTAGCATTTGGTCAATGAACGGCAGAAGGGAAATGATCTTTCTTTGTGGTCGTATTCAGCTTGCGGTAATCCATGCAAATGCGCCACCAGTGACAATCCTTTGTGGTATTAATTCATTGTTTTCATTCGGGACTACCGTCATGCCGCCCTTTTTCGGCACACACTACAAGGGGCTGACCCACGTGCTATCTGCTATAGGATAGATAATGCCCGCATCTAACAATTTAATGATCTTCTTCTTAACGACCTCTTTCATCGTAGGGTTGAGTCTGTGTTGATGTTCGATCGTTGCTTTGTAGTCCTCTTCAAGACGAATGCGGTGCATACAGTACGTTGGGCTAATTCTTCTGATGTCGGCGAGCGTCCAGCCAATTGCTCGCACATGTTTCCTTAGAATGTTCATCAGTGCATTCTCCTGGTCTTCATTCAACTTAGAGGAAATAATAACAGGCAGCTTCTCATTCTGCCCTAAAAATGCATACTTTAAATGATTTGGTAGGGTCATTAACTTCAGTGTAGGTAGTTCTAGTAGGGATGGTTGCGTTGTTTTTCTTTCTTCTTTTTCTGTTGGCTCTTCTTCTTGATTTGCAATCTTCTCCTCTTCCTTGTTTGTTTTTGTCATGATCAAAGTACAGACAGCAACAAATGCGCTGGCATCCTCTTCTTCATTCTGTTCATCAAACTTTTCTTCTTCAGTCGAATTCTGGTCATCATTTGAGTCATGCAGGTCTTCTTCATCCGGAAACTTCATGGCACGGATTATGTTAAACATGAACTTTTGTCCGTTGATACTCAAGGTGATTTCCCCTCTATGCACATCAATCTAAGCATGACCTATTGATAAAAATGGTCACCCCAGAATGATGGGCACATCTTTGTCGGCCTCGTAATCCAATATGATGAAGTCGACTGGTAGGATAAATTTATCAATGGTTATCAGCACATCCTTCACCTTTCCTTCTGGATGCACTAGAGATCTATCAGCCAATTGGAGAGTCACCGTTGTATGCACAAGTTGCCCCACATTTAGCTGCCTAAAGATTGACAGAGGCATCAAATTTATGCTGGCTTCTAGGTCACACAGAGCTTGCCCGATGTACAGTCCTCTTATGGAGCAAGAAATAGTAAAGCTCCCAGGATCGCTCATCTTCGGTGGAATGATTGATTTTGAACTTTGAGTTAGCACCACCGTGGAAAACTTACCAGCTCCCCTCTTCTTAGTTACCATATCCTTCAGAAACTTTGCGTAGGCAGGCATTTCCTCAATCGCTTCACTAAAAGGAATATTAATATGTAATTGTTTTAACATAGACAGAAAGCGTTGGTACTGTACCTCTTTGTTTTTTTCTTCCTTAGTCTCTGTGGGAAAGGGGGTAACTGCACTTTCACGATTCCCGTCTCAGTTGGCTTTGAGGTTGATGCAACCTCTAGTTCTACTGCTTCTTTTTCTCTTTCTTCTTCTTGCATCACCGCAATTTCAGGTTCAGCCACAATGGGAGCTATCTGGCTATGCTTCTTCTTAAACTTTTCCACGACCTATTCTCATGAAGTGATCTCTCCCGACTCGAGAGAATATGCCTATTTTCTAGCCTGATCACAAAGAGAAAATGGGAACAAAGTTAGTCGAACTTCTTCGACAGAGATGTTCAGGAACACAAAAGTATTACAGATTTCAATAAAGCTTCGGAGGTGGGCATGCGGGTCCTCGCCACACCTTCCTCCGAATTGTCCTGTAGTATGGATCATCTGTAGCATCACCGGCTTCAATTAGAATCGGCTTCCATCGAGGGCAGACCTCATGATTCCTGGAGAGAAATCATAGAGGTTGGGTGATGCATAGTCCCTAATGGGTCTATTGCGATCGTTTGCCAGCAGGATTGGATTCACCATGACATTATTATCATTTGGTGCTCCATTTCCAGGCAGCACCGCCATCTCTTCTTTATCTTATTGTGGTTGATGTTGGCGGTTTTTTAGTCTCCGTCTAAACGTTCTCTTAATCTTCGGGTCGTAATTCGCCAGAGATTGAGAGTCTACAAAGAAATAAAAAAATTACCGTTAGCAAACTATTTTGCCGAAGTCCCCGGCAACGGCATCAAAAACTTTATGCTTATTTTTATGAAGTGAAATTATGGATGATATATGATGGTGAAATTTCGTTGTGCACTCAAGTTTCCTCAGCGGAATCCAAGTGTAAATTCCACTGAGTTTCCTGGTAAGTCCAGGGTTGAACTCAGGGACTTGTGAAAATAGGTTTTGATGGTAATTTCTATGAAAACCTTGTGGTAACCTGTAACTCAATTAATTGTGGGTTTGTTGTTGATTGCGTTAATGAAAAATAAACTAAAGCGGCGGATTTGAGAAATTTTAGTTGTGTGGTAGATGCATCGAGTATACAAATGAATGGGTTGAGAAGATCTTTAGCTAGCGTTATTTGGGAATGCATCAAACTATGCGATCATGCTACAACCATGCATAGTAAGTCATTTTTCAATGCAAATTCGATGCTCCTAAGTCTAGGACGCATGTGTTGAATGCAAAATTGTCCATAGAGCTTATCCCTAAGTCTCTACTCTTTTCCTATGTGATGATGTAAAATGCATAAAGGCAAGGTGACCGCATACAATCATATCCTATCTCTAGGATGCATGTGATGCGTTGATAACAAATAGTGTTTATTCCTAAGCTCTTATCTTTTGATTATGCGTTCTAATCTGACTCTCCTGAGCCTAGATTCTAACCTGACCTTCCCAAGCCTGGATCCGGTCCTTAGACTACCCTTCTGAGTATCTCTAATGGACGAATGAAGCATACATAATACAAGATAATCGCAAAGAATGAAGATTCCCTAGTTCTGCTAGCTAAATGCTTCTCAACCCATTCAACTGATTTAGTTACTCATGCGTAAATAACAAAGAGTGAACAGATATAGAGAAAGAAATTCCATTTTTATAAATGAGTTTGAATACAAAATAACAATGAAAAGATAAAGGTAGAGAGCCTGGTAGCAATTCCTTGTTGCCCGAGGCTTTTACACTGTCAATCTCTATTCGGTTTCAAAGATGTTCTTGTTTCCGTAGGCATCGGCCCTCCCTCTGTTCTGGCAGCTTCCAATGCTCTCCCAAGCTTATCGAAACGATCTTTCAGCACCACCTTCCTCTCTCGCGTCCGCCTTAAAACGAAAGGAAAACTATGAACAAAGACGTGCGAACTGAAGTATGAAATTTCGAACTGCCAATCCTTCTCGAGTGAATATTTGCGAACACGATCACCGCACAGCCTTACGATAATGTTACACTCGACCACTGATTTCCTATGATCTCAATTTTCNATGCTCTCCCAAGCTTATCGAAACGATCTTTCAGCACCACCTTCCTCTCTCGCGTTCGCCTTAAAACGAAAGGAAAACTATGAACAAAGACGTGCAAACTGAAGTATGAAATTTCGAACTGCTGAACCGATTTTTTGAAGATTGCCTCTGGTATTTATAGAACATCCAAGGTGAACGGTGGCTTCTTTCTCATGATTGCACCGATGGGACGGCTTTAATTCCCTGACTGATGCACCGAATATTTGTCACCGAAAAGCTGAATGTACTTATTATCGTTAATCGACTATCAACTTAATTCGGATTCGACTATCATCAGCTTTCTATCCCATCGCGATTAATTAGCCTTTCACCCAGATGCGCCCACCATGTTGCACTGACCAAGTTGTGGCAATCCTTCTCGAGTGAATATTTGCGAACACGATCACCGCACAGCCTTACGATAATGTTACACTCGACCACTGATTTCCTATGATCTCAATTTTCGCCTTGGGTCATCGCATATTCTACACAAAAATACAAAAATCAACTGTTATAATGCAATGAACGCATGCGACTGCAATATAATAAACTTAATGCTTTTTGGATGCAATTTAACATATTTTATCAATGCAACCCAATATTGTTTAAGAATTTAGCACTATGATAACGTGCATTTCTGCCCGTTATCAGTATGCAAAGGTTTTTTGTAGCGTTTTCGCGAAGAGAATGCAAATGAACTCCAAACAAGGATAGGGGGGAGGAAGGTGAGGGGTTTATAGGTTGGGCCTTGATGGGCCCAACGCAATCAGTAGTGCGCTGGCAGGCTTTGGTAATCCAAAAAACTGGTTGCGCCCCTCCCCCTTATGACATAGCAGGAAAGGACATCCTTTCGTCTGCTATGTAATAATTCACCTTAGGAGCTTAAACGATCGTTCAATTACCTTCTTCGCGAATATTTTATCATTTTTTTATTTATTATTTTCGGAGGATGGGTGCAATGTATACCTATTAACGCAACACATCCGTCAACATAATGCATATTTAGAGGATGGGCGCAATGTATATCTATTAACACAACACATCCATCAACACAATGCATATTTGGAGGACAGGCGCAATATATATCTTTTAACACAAGATACACCCGTCAACATAATGCATACCTAACATTGCATTGTATCACTAACATCGCAACGCTTATCCCAAAACCATAATGATAAGACATTGCGATGTTCACTTAAATCATTCATTCAATAGTAAATTAAAATCAACACAATCAGAGATTGAAATGGAAATTAATTCAAATAGGCAGGGAAACTAATTCAATAAAGCAATTATAAAGTGGTAGTAAAGCAGTAAAGATAGTTGATATGGATGCTGTTTAAAATGGGTTTTCAATGTTACCGCAAACGCATCCCCGCAGGCGATCAGGCTTGCCTGCCCAATGTCACCTCTTGACATTGCTCCATCCCACTTGGTCTAGGTGATTCTGAGTTACTGGGCAGCATTCCAGGTGTTTTGTTTCTAAGTTCGGCCGCAAGCTACCCGACCTGTACCTCCAAAGTCTTGATGGAAGATGTTTGCGATTGCATGATCGCATCATTCTTTTCTATGTATTGTTTGAGTAGTGCTTCCAAGGATGACGAATTGGATGAGGTGTTAGATGAATAGGGTTGGTTGTGCAATTGCCTGTTTTGATAATTACTCTGACCTTGACCCTGGTGGTGAAAACCTGGAGGATTTCCTTTATTCCCGGAATGATTGGTCTGCATATTTCTCTGGCCTCCTTGGTCGTTGTTTCCTCCCCTACTAAAGTTGGGATGATTCCTCCAATCTGGGTTGTTCTTGTTACTGAATGGGTTGTTATGGATAGAGTATACTGACTGCTGATTTGATGGAAAGACTTCCACTTAATGACTCCCTCCACATTGTATACAGCTTACTGCTGCCACTTGCATTAATGCATTGGCTTGCACTACACCCTGAGAGAGAGTTCCTTGATTTATAGCCATTGTTTGGAGGAGCAAGGTGGTTACGGCCATCTGGGTGGCAAGTGTGGTCATTTTATCCACTGGTACAATGGCGCTCTCTGTTTTCCTTCGTTCTGTTCCTCTCCCTCTATAACCATCATCAACACAGTTATCCGTATTTCGCATGATGTGATCTAGAATGACTTTTGCTTCAGTATATATTTTATCCATAAACCCTCCTGCCGCGAAGGCGTCTGCAACTGCTTGTGTTGCTCTGTCTAGGCCATTATAAAAAGTATCCATGAGGGCGCAATCGGGAATCCCAATATGCGAACATTTTTCACCAATCGTCGAAATCGCACCCATGCGGTGCTCAGAGTTTCATTTTCTGTTTGCTCAAAATTTAGCACTTCCCATCGTCTTCTTGCATTGACAGTGGGAGGGAAGAATTTCTTCATAAATCTTTAAACCAACTCATCCCATGAATTTATCTCATTTGGCTCTGATAACTTGTAGAAATACAAGTTATTTATGCTGTTTTATTTAGATTATGTGGCAAAAAGAAGGAAAAGTTGCGTCGATAGTATAAGAATTGGCTTAGAAATACGAAAATTATAAAGTGTCGTGAACACACCCACTAACCCCATTGCGATGGCGAAATGGAATGTCCAAGTCTTTGTTTTGCAAGAAATAGGTCACCGCATGCGTTAATTGCTCAAGGACAAAATGTACAACGCATCTACACAACATGCGCCAATCGATCTAGAATGAAAAATGATCAACGCAATTGAAGCGTATGCGACGATCGATCATGGATTCAAGCGATCAACAAATTTCCACCACATGCGGCGATCAACAAAAGATCAAAATAACTACACTGCATACAGCGATCGATTGAAGATGTGAAGAGCAACACATTCGCCGGACTTCTGACGTGTACAGCTTTCTGTTGTACGATTCTGACAGATTGATCGTGCAGCAAAGAGAACTTTTCCATTACGCCATGGCATGAATTATCAGAATTACACAGTGGGACCACCAATACAAGAGCCAAGGTCTATAAATAGCTTCCTAGAATTCATTACAAGAGAGGCTGGTCTGAAGAGACTTTATAGAGAAAATCTGGGAGAATGACGAGACAAGGCTGAAAGATGAGTCTATGAGCAAGATATTCTTTCCATTCCCGAAGAAGAAGCTCTGTACAAGAGGTCACTTCTACCGGGAAAGCAAGCTTGAGAGGGAAGCTTTTCACTCCATCTCATCCACACGCCGACAAGCACAACATCTTCGATCGGGATCTATGTCAAGACGTTGACACTCTTTCCGTATTTGTTTCTATTCTTTCATTCATCTACTGTGTTCATCTTTCTTTAATCTTTCATTCACAAATCATGTATCAAACACTGATCTTCAGATTTAAATATCATTATCGTCATCATTATCATCTCTCTGTTCCTTTTCATACATTTATCATTCATTTTTTCTGTCTTGTGTCCTTAATCCCCTGGGTAAAGGGGAAGAATTAAGCAAGTGAGTTAATCCTTGTTAAGGTAATCGGGTGAGTTTAGCTAAAGCATGCTCGACGGCATCTTCACCTGTGAGAGCAGAAGTGAAGATGTTATTCCAACTATCGAGAAAAGGTTGGAAGAAGGCGTTAACTAAAGCGAGAAGTATTTCTAGAGATGGAAACAACCTTGTGTTCATTACGTCCATCCCTGTTTCACCATAAACGTAAGGGAACGCGGCCAATCACTGAAAGGTGTAAGCCAAGGGAAAGTGGAACCTCAGTTGCGTCCTTAACAGGATTGACGAACTTGCGATGTCCTCGCCCTCAACTCTTTCTTTTTCTGATTCATTCACAAGACTTGTCACCGCATTCATTAGATTCTTTTGTACAACTTCGCAGCCAGTCCTTACCCTGTAACATTGGTAGTTTAGTCATTTATTTTATCATCACAATTTACTTTAATGCAATTTATTTTCATTGCAATTTACATTTTCTGCACAAACCAAATTCTTTATTCTTTATGATAAACCAGTCGCATTTACCACACTAGTATCTCATCTAAACAACAACAATCCCCGTGTTCGACCTCAGGTCATTTTGAGAAACTTGTGTTGGAATTATATTTGGTTCCAACATAAGAAAAATTGTGACATGCACTACATCATCGCATACTACGAAGCATATTACCATCAACGCATATACTTAGAACGTAGTATCGCAACAATATCTTTATCGCAAAATACTTGAGCGCATAGAGCATCATCATATTCATATTCATCATTGTGCATATGCTTAAAGATAAACTTAAAGAAATAAATCTTCATCATCAAGTTTATGGCGCCGTTGCCGGGGATCGAACCCAGGTCGCCCGCGTGATAGGCGGGAGTACTCACCACTATACTACAACGATCCTCAGCCGCCCGTGAAACTTATAATGAATGCAAGGTTGTTTCCATCTCTGGAAATACTTCTTGCTTTAGTTAATGCATTCTTCCAACCTTCTCTCGATAGGCGGAATGACATCTTCACTTCTGCTCTCACAGATGAAGATGCCGTCGAGCATGCTTTAGCTAAACTCACCCGATTACCTTAATAAGGATTAACTCACTCGTTTAATCCTTCCCTTTTACCCAGAGGATTAAGGACACAAGATGGAGAAAATGGATGATAAATGTATGGAAAGGAACAGAGAGATGATAATGATGACGATAATGATATTTAAATCTAAAGATCAGTGTTTGATACATGATTTGTGAATGAAAGATTAAAAAAATATGAACAAAGTAGATGAATGAAAGAATAGAAACAAATACGGAAAGAGTGTCAATGTCTTAACACATATCCCGATCGGAGACGTTGTGCTTGTCGGCATGTGGATGAGATGGAGTGGAAAGCTTCCCTCTCAGGCTTGCTTTCTCGGTAGAAGTGACCTCTTGCACAGAGCTTCTTCTTTGGGAATGGAAAGAATTTCTTGCTCAGAGACTCACCTTTCAGCCTTGTCTCATCGTTCTTCTAGATTTTCTCTGTAAAGTCTCTTCAGACCAGCCTCCCTTGTAATGAATTCAATGAAGCTATTTATAGACCTTGGCTCTTGTATTGGTGGTCCCACTATGTAATTCTGATAATTCCTACCATGGCGTAATGGAAAAGTCCTCTCTGCTTTACGATTAATCTGTCAGAATCGTACAATAGAAAGCTGTACACGAGAAGTCCTACAAATGCGTTGCTCTTCACATCTTCGACCGATCATCGCATACAGTGTAGTTGTTTTGATCTTTTATTGATTGCCGCATGCGGTAGAAATGCGATGATTGCTTGAATCCATGATCGATCGTTGCATGTGCTTCAATTGTGTTTATCATTTTTCGTTCTAGATCGATTGGTGCATGTTATGTAGATGCGTTGTACATTTTGTCCTTGAGCAATTAATGTATGCAGTGACCTATTTCCTGTAAAACAAAGACTTGGACATTCTATTTCGCCATCGCAATGGGGTTAGTGGGTGTGTTCACGACACTTTATAATTTTCATATTTCTAAGCCAATTCTTATACTATCGATGCAACTTTTCCATTTTTTTGTTGCATAATCTAAATAAAATAGCATAAATAACTTATATTTCTACAAGTTATCAGGCTCCAACGAATAAGCCCACCTCTTTGCTTCGTCTCTAAGTGTGTATGGAAAAAGATATAGTCTGATGCCTTCTGGAGTCACGCCAAGAATGGAGAATGTGTTGCACATCTCTACAAAACTGGTCAGATGTGCATGTGGGTCCTCTCCTTGCAAACCTCCAAACTGACCCGCATTCTGAATCATTTGGAGCATGACAGGCTTAATTTCGAATCTGGCGTTCTCCTCTACTATAGGCCTTGCGATACCCGGCGAGAAGTCGTATAAATTAGGTGCCACATAGTTCCTCATGGGAATGTTACGGTCAGCGGCTAGCAAGACTAGGTCTTGTGGCGGCCATTCATTCCCCGATTCCCTTTGGGCCTCTCGTTGTTGTTCGCCATATTTCTTCTATGCCTAGTACGGTTTTGACGTGCTCTTCTGCGAAAGGTTTTCTCGATTTCTGCATCGGCGTTGAATTCTGGCTCCGTTCCTATGTTCATGCACCGCTAGCTTGCTCTTCGCTTATGCAGACTGTACGCCAAAAATCTTTCCTACAAAATATCACAAAAATATTCAGCACTAAAATTACCAAACTTGTTGGGTTTGAATTGCGGCGGACGTAAATGCATTGCTTAATCACGCTTCTCGATAATATATGCGATACTACGCTTTATAATGCTGTATGTGATGCTGCTCAAATGCGCTCGTAGTATGCGTTCATGTAGTATGTATGTGTCACAAGTTTTCTTGCATTGGAACCAAATATAATTCCACCGCAAGTTTCTCAGAGTGATCTGAGGTCGACCACAGCGATTACGATGCTAGATGCGATATTGATGTGATACACGCGACCAAAAACAAAATAATAATGCGTTGTGTTTAAAAAGTAAAATGCGTCAACAAACAAATAAATAAACAAATAAATGAATAACTGTGAAGTTGTGCAAGTGTCTGAGGGAATGCAATGGCAAGTCTTGTGAAATGTATCAAAAAGAGAATGGGTTGGGGGAAAGGACATCGGAAGTTTATCGATCTTGTTGAGGACGCAACTAAGGTTCCGCTTTCCCTTGACTTACACCTCTCAGTGATCAGCCGTGTTCCCATATCTCTATGGTGAATCAGGGATAAACATTATGAATGCAATGTTGTTTCCATCTCTAGAAATACTTCTTGCTTTAGTTAACTCATTCTATCAACCTTCTTTCGAGAGGTGGATTAACATCTTCGCTTCTGCTCTCACAGGTGAAGATGCCATTGAGCATGCGTTAGCTAAACTTAGCTGACTTCTTCAACATGGATTAACTTACTCGCTTAATCCTTCCCCTTCACCCTGGAGAGGATTAGTTACACATGATGAGAGAAATGGACGATGAATGTATGGTGGAGAATAGAGAGATGAAAATGAATATGATAATGATATTAAAAGATAAAGCATTTGTTACAGATAGATGAATGAAAGATTAGAAATGAATCACAGTTGATGAACAGAAATGAGAACAAATGCAGTCAGCGTGTCAATGTCTTGACACGGATCCCGATCGGAGTTGATTTTGCTTGCCGTGTAGGAGAAGTGAGGTGGAAACTTCCTTCTCATGATAGTTTCCCAAGTAGAAATGATCCTTGCACAGAGCTTCTCTTCGGGATTGTGAATGATTTTCTGGCTCCCGAGATTTCCTTTGGACTTGTCTCGTCTATCTCCCGGATTCTCTATGAATGTCTCTTTAGACTAGCTTCCTCTCTTTGGAATTGATGTAGCTATTTATAGAACTTAGCACCTCCTTCGTCAGTGGTCCCGCTCTGAAAAGTTTCTTATTCTGCCAAGGCTTGGTGGAAACGTCCCCTCTGCTCCACATTCAATTTGTCAAATCGTACAACAGAAAAGCTATACAATTTCAGAAATCCCCACGAATGCGTCGCTCTTTTTATCTGCGATCGATCGCCGCATGCGGTGCAAATGCGTTGATCTTTTGATGATCGATCGTCGCACGCGGTGCAAATGCATTGCTCATTTCGTCCACGATCGATCGTCACATACGGTGCGAATGCATTACTCTTTTTGTCCTCGAGCGATCGTCGCATGTGGTAATACCTATTTCCTACAAAACAAAGACTTGGACATCCCTTTTTGCCATCGCAATGGGGTAAGTGGGTGTGCTTCCGATATTTTACAACTTTTTCATTTCTAAGTCAATTTATATATGTTCGACGCAACTTTTTCCTTCTTTTTGCCACATATTCTAAATAAGATGGTATAAATAACTTGTATTTCTACAAGTTATCACCTATTGAATATTTCGAGTAGGGTTTTGAGTTGGAATAGGAGGACACTCCTCCATAAGGACGAACCGGAGGTCATCGATGATAAGTATTGTGTTTATCGTGTTCTTCCAACTAGCGTAGTTTTCGCCAGTCAGTTTGTCAACGGCTAAAAGAGCTAAAGTAGCGGTTGCCATTAATTAAAAGTTGCTAAAAACAAGAACAAACTTAAGAAGTCTACTTGCATTACCACTTTTCACACCAATTTTAGGTTTTAACAAAATAGTTATATTGTACCCTAAGTGACATCTATTTTGCAATGATGCCCCAGCGAAGCAGGACAAAAGTCACTGTTGGGGTGATCAAGTGCTCCTTCATTGGGATGAGACATTCTCAACTATTAAACAGAAACAACTGCTTGTAACTAACTCTAACAGTCACCGTTATTCGGTCCAGAATTTGTTAACAACCTTAACAATTTCGCGTAAGTGTAGCCCCCATTTTAGGCCCTAAAGTCCCGTCCTAATGCGTCCACCGTAGAGAGAAAGTAGATTAGGATAAGAGACTAAAGCAACCTTATCCTTTTCAGGAGATATGATAAGGAGTAATGCAAATAGAGCCATCCTTTAGGGGGACACTCCCAGGGTGCCTTAAGTTGATGCATGACAACGTTATCCAATCTAATGAGAGAGACCGTGGGATATATTGTCACATGTCCCACTCCCACTTACTATAAACATTCTCTCCATTCATCTTAGTATTGACCTACCCAAACACCATTCTTTAGGGGAACACTCCTAGGGTGCCACGAGACCGAGGATAGATCTCACGGTGTGAACTTTATCTGTCTCTTATACACATCTAGATGTGTATAAGAGACAGATATTAACCTACCCAAACACCATTCTTTAGGGGAACACTCCTAGGGTGCCACGAGACCGAGGATAGATCTCACGGTGTGAACTTTTAGGGAGAAACGTGTAGAGGTTTAAGTGAAGTATCATATACCCCAAGTACCTCCCACTAAATGTTCGACCTAGGGATTCATTAACTTAGTAAATCTGGCTATTGATTTTAACTAAGTGGGTATTTAATTTGCTCAAAAACAACTCTTGCTTTTGATAATTAAACAAGTTTGATTCAAGCCATATAAACACTTTGACAGACTTTCATCAAATTTGCATGCATGCAACAAATCTATCTAATTCACCTTTTCAGGTTGGGGTGTTTCGTTTCCGTCAGCTTAAATACCCCAGCCTAGCCAGAACCCGCCTTAGATAAAAGGTCCCTTATAGATAGATTTGGTACATATTTAATCTTTTATTAGTCAGTTTAATCCTATTAAACCGAATTAAAAGATTAAACTTAGATTACTAATCTCATTAGAACCGTAATCTTAAGCCTATCTCAATCAAATTTTAAAACTCTTTTAAAAAACATGATTAAAACCTAAGTTTGCATGCATGTCTTCCTTATTGATTTTAGTTCTAATTTCATTAATTATAACACTTATAAAAAAATGAAACTACTAAAAACATCCACATTGCCAAGTTAGACTAGGTATTCATAACTTTTATAAATTAACCTAAGTGTCATGCTTCATGCAATGTTCATTCATTACTATATATAACTCTTATATAATCTATAATGAACTAAGCATACATGTTCTCATACACCCTTATACTATAAAACTTATAATATAAAGATGATGTATGAATATGCTTAATGCATGCATATATTATAACTCTTATATTATACGATGCATGAGCATGCTTTAATGTAATTTAGTCATGCAAACTACTATATTATAACTCTTATAATATAAAGATGATGCATGAATAAATGCATAACCTATGGTGGGTTTTAAAACTATATGACATACTTTATGGCATATAATTAAACATATATCACATTCATCAAAATTAATGGACCGGGATAATTAGCCTCAAAAATCGAAAATAAAACTATTTATTACATAAACCACCGAGTCAACTGGTTCAAACAGGCGAACCAGGTCTTGAACTGCCCGGGTGAAGCCTCGTTCTTTGATCGTATAGCAGCTCCTTGTGATCGTCGAGTAACGTTGATCAAGTAGAAACGATTGTGTAGCATGGATCGAGTGCCTTAGACTATGCAATGAAATATGAAGGCCATGCGATCGTGCAGCACACATCGTGTAACGCATGCCTAAACGATCGAGTAAACGACTACTATACGATGAAGCATGATCGTCTAAACGATCGAGGATCAAGAGTCAAGTATCTTATACCGAATGATCGAGTAGCCAGTGACAATGCGATGAGCATGCTGGCCTACTCGATCGTTTGGTGCGCGCGTCTACCATGCATCATGTATCATATACTCTGCGATCATTTACCTCAGCGTCTAAGCGATTGAGTAGCCAACAACATGATCGAATAAACTCTTTACACGATCAAGTAGAACTTTCTACACGATTGTGTAGCCAAATTTAAACGATCGTTTAGCTTGGGCTACACGATGCGACCAACCCTTGGTCTCCTTCCTCGAAGTGAACAGCATCTCCATGCGTTGAAGCTTCATCATGAACGACTCAAACACACCAAACACTTTGAATACGACTCGATAGCAAAATATTTATGCCAAAAAACGTAGGGGGCCTTACAAATTAACTTTGAAATGTAAAGAAAGCTTTAAAACCAAAGGCAATCATCCCGTAACATCCATCAATTCACATCCACAACTACATCTAACACTTAAACGCATTGTAGAAACATAAACCCCACCAAGACTGCAAATGTAATTCAATACATCAATGGAATTTGGAATATCAGAACAACCTGGCTCTGATACCAATTGAAGGAACTCTAAATATAGAGAACCAATGAGCGGAAACGGATCGTTCCAAATCTCATTATGAAAGAACAAGACATTTCCAATCAAACAACAATTATGCATAACGAGTAAATTACAGCATGCTACAAAGGTAAAAACAAAGGGGATCAAGTAAACATACCCTTGAAGAACCTTTTCTTCTAGTATTTCCTCAATCGAACTCAGTAATGCGTCCCACAGCACGAATGCAACACGCCTCTGGAAAATACTCGAACAGAAACAAGTGAAACTCGATCCTTGACCCTCAAATAGAAACTTGACACTACCACGAGGCTATCTTGGTATTCTCGGTGTGAGAATTCAGGAGGTGTAGGCTCTATATGGATTTTGAAGAGGGAAGGAGAAACTGGACGATCAAGTAAGTGGGAGAAGGAAGAAATCTATCGTATAGACTTACGTACTCGATTGTTTAGCAAGTAAGTCAGTATCGTATAGTATCCTCGATCAGTCGTTTACTCTCTCAAAGCTATCGTATAACTTTTTGCTATTTGTGCCTGGATAAATAAAATAAAAACTATTTTCACTTTTATCCATTCGGTTTCCATAAACTGTCCATAACCAACTACTAAGTCAGTTATTGGAGAAAACCAAAATCAATTATCTTATAATTAATTTATTATAAATAAATATAATAGCTAATTTATCATATTATATTTATAATCTATATTTTTAATATCACATCATATGTAACATATAAACCATAGTTCTTTTTCTTCTTTATGGCATTTAATATAAATCATGTTTATATTAATTCCTCTAATCAAATAATGTATCAAACACATTAAATCAATTATATCACATATAATTGAATCAATTTAGTTATATCATATATAATCAAATTCCCTCTTGTTAATTTGAACACTTCAAACTAGCCCAAAAACTAATTCTCAACATGAATCCATTGAGCTATCAAGGGGACCTTATAAACCTACAGCTTGAAGCTCCAACGGTACGTGAATAACTAACTAAACTCTTTAATCACGATATCCACCATCTGTTAACTACTGGGCACTCCACTAAAGACCGGTAGCTGGATTCTTTGTACTAAAAATATATTTCTGTGTCCATTAGATATAACCAATCAACAGTACGATAACCCTTCACAAATCGCTCGTAAGTATAGTTGGGTCAATTCACCATTTTGCCCCTATAGTTACATCTAACTCCTTAAGTATCACTAATTCCTCTAATGAACAATACATCATAGTCCCACTATGAGTAAACCCTTCTTGTGCCAAGAGAAGGTGTGGTGTCACATTGTCAAGCCCCAGAATCAACCCTTAAGGGAGTAATTTATCTATTTACTCCTGCTTTGGGGAAAGAGTGAATTCCATCTTGTATAGCTGAGTTCTCAGCTCCTCAATCAAACGAATCCCCAAAGTGGTAGGTTTGAGTCGGCGATCTGGCCACTCGCACCCATGCAAATCAAAGGACCGCTTTCATAGGCAAGAGTTCCTAACTCACTCAGGATTAAGGTCATGTTACTTATGTCATCCTAGTGAAATGAAAGTCTCTGTCATGAACGATGTTATATAACGAGACTAAACATATCGTGGTCCGATCTTATACAAACTCCTTTATATAGAGCATCCTCATTCGTATGTCTAATACATGAATGGTCAGGATCAGACCATTTGTAGCACTTTACAACACTTGTAATATCTACAAAGCGGGCCACACTCATAAGGTCACCAGGATAAGGTTTCCCTCCTTTATCCATATACTACAGACCATTTAGGTTATCACTTAAAGTATGATCCACTTGTATGTCTCCACATACATGCTTAAGTTACAACAATAACCATGGATCTTAGTTTATTGATTTGTGGTTAATGAAACTAAAATATCTCATACTTTATAGACTGAAGTGGATAAAATATCTCATATTATAAATCACAAAACTGTTTATTCATACATATGTTTACAAACTACCGGACTCTACGAGATTTAGGGGATCAGCCCCAACAGTTGGATCTCAAGCAGGTTATTTGTTCACATGAGGAGGAACTGCTATACATGGCGATCAGTGAAACAGACCATAACGGTCACTTTCTCAAATCATGCTAAAATTCTTGCAATTCACGAGGCTAGTTGAGAATGTGTGTGGCTAAGGTCAATGACTCAGCACATTCGTGAAACATGTAGCTTGTCTTCTAATAAAAGTCTTCCAACAATATTATACAAAAACAACACAACTTGCATAACCCAAATCAAATGAGGATATATTAAAGGAGATAGAACAAAACATATTTTACCGAAACTTTTCTACACTCATGATCTTAAAAAAAATATGACGACATCACTGATTTGTTCGAAGGATAACCTAACAAACTTATTTATAAAGGCATTAAGAATCGTAGCTTTTGAAAAATTGGTGCACAACATTGCAATGCGGCGACTCAAAGATCTTAAGTGATGTTTTCGTGAGAGGGAGTAAATATATTGTATTCTTTTAGGAGTATATATTATATGAAATATGTACCATTTTTCCTTCACTAGGATTTTTTTCCCATTGAGTTTTTCCTAGTAAGATTTCAACGAAGCATATTTCATATATATATATATATATGGGCATCTAAGGGGGAGTATTATAAATGTCATAAAAAGAGATGTCCAATACTTAGTGTCCTAAAAGTCATGTGTCATTTTTCATGTTATCCATGTGCCTTGTAATAATTTATATTTGGTGTCCATGTAAATCCACATATTACTTGTCACTTTTCCTATTAATAGTGGCATTTGATGGATATTAAAATTATGCATATTGGTGAGAATAAAAAGAAAATTTCATATATTTTCTATTTCCATAAAATCATATTTTTTATTTCTATTATTCCTATTTCCATAAAATTATAGTTTTAGTTATTTATAAGTTTAGTTATATTTTATTATTTATAATTTATATATATATGTTTATTTATTTATTTATTATTGTGTCTATATATATATATATAGATATAGATATATAGATATATATTTTCTTCATATCTATTGTGCTCCATTGTGCTCAATTTCACAACACAAACATATTTTTCATTTTTCATTTTTAGAAAAGAAATACCAAACATATTTTTTCATTATTTTTAAAATAGAAAACCAAAAATAGTAACCAAAATGTTTTTCATTTTTTATTTTTTAAATACAGGTGCCAAACATTTATGAATTTTGTTTCTTAAAAACTGAAAATTAAAACAAATTTTCAAAAACCAAATAGTTATCAAATAAAGCCTAAAATTTTAATATAACCTATAAATCATTTTCACTATATATTTTGAGGTGATATATATAATATATGGCAATAAAGGTCTTCGTCTTCCATATAAGTTTAATTTTTACACATCAACTATCACATCAATTTTCGTTTCTTATATAACAAATATTTTAAAACAAACTCAAAGTTGCATAGTAAAAAAGGGGGGGAAATATTGAGTCTAACAACATAGTCCAAACTTGAAACAAACCCTAATTTGTTTTTAAATATTTATCATTATTTAACCCAAAAAAAACATCAATTTAAAACAAGAAAAAGCAAAATTGTGAAGAAACTCCGTGGGAATAATGACGGACAAACGTCAAACGCGGACTGAACCATCTCGATCCTGTTTTTTTCACTTTTAACGGAACATTCTAGACGTAGTTCTTCCTAGAACTCTCCAGACTCGCTCTACCCATTACTCAATAAAATTCCGTATATATTCCAATTTCCATCCCCAAGGTTTTTGCAATTTTTGTTCTAAGCAATTCGTTCCAATTCAATTCTACCAATCCGTTTGTTCTTCAAATCTCTGCTCAAATTCTTTTCTCCATCTACTTGATCTTCTTCAGCTTTGTTTGTAATTCGTTAATGGCGGGAAAGGGAGAAGGTCCGGCCATCGGTATCGATCTCGGTACCATTTACTCTTGTGTTGGAGTTTGGCAGCATGATCGTGTTGAGATTATTGCCAATGATCAGGGTAATCGGACGACGCCGTCGTATGTTGCTTTCACTGACACCGAACGACTCATCGGCGACGCTGCCAAGAACCAAGTCGCTATGAATCCTCTCAACACCGTCTTTGGTATGTAAATTCGTTTGAGTTTTCTTTCTTTACTTTTGTTCTTTCTTGTGTTTGTGTGTTTTGATCTCGTGTTTCTTTCTTAAATCTTTCCGAATCGGAAACGTAGGTTTTTTTTCGTCTCTGGTATGTTTTTGTATCTAGAATTAATCTAAACAACAATTATGAGTATACTTTGCGTTTCTGAATTTGTGTGCAAATTGTGGTTTTGTTAACATATGTAAATTCATTTGAGTTTTCTTTCTTTCCTTCGTCTTTATTGTTGTGGATTCTGCTGTTCTTTCTTGTGTTTGTGTGGTTTTCTTTCTTTGCGTAGGTTTTGTTTGTCTCTGGTCCGTTTTTGTTTTCAGAACTAATTTGAAGAACAATTATGAGTACTTGTATAACTAGAAATTACTGTACGCGTAATCTTGTGGTTTTGAATTTGAGCGCAAATTCTGGTTTCGTTAACATATGTTTCGAAGAAATATGTTGTCGGGTTAATTCTTCAGACGAATGACGCTTGATTTCTGGAACTGTTTACTGCCTCTGGACTTATGTCGCTTTCTCGCCGAATTAGACGTTGTTCTTCGTATCATTCTGTTGTGTTAGTTTAATTGCTAAATTCTAACTATCGTTTACGATCGACAGATGCGAAGCGGTTGATCGGAAGGAGATTCTCCGATCCCTCAGTCCAGAGCGACATGAAATTATGGCCATTCAAGGTAATCGCCGGTCCAGGAGACAAACCTATGATTGTCGTCTCTTACAAAGGCGAAGAGAAGCAATTCGCGGCTGAAGAAATCTCTTCCATGGTCCTTACAAAAATGCGTGAGATAGCAGAAGCTTACCTCGGTTCCTCCGTGAAGAACGCCGTCGTCACCGTTCCTGCTTACTTCAATGACTCTCAACGTCAGGCCACCAAGGACGCCGGAGTCATTGCCGGTCTTAACGTCATGCGGATCATCAACGAGCCTACAGCTGCAGCCATTGCGTATGGACTCGACAAGAAGGCAAGCAGCGTTGGCGAGAAGAATGTTCTGATTTTTGATCTGGGTGGAGGAACATTCGATGTCTCTCTCCTCACAATTGAGGAAGGGATTTTTGAGGTGAAAGCAACCGCCGGTGACACCCATCTTGGCGGTGAGGATTTTGACAACAGATTGGTTAACCATTTTGTTCAGGAATTCAAGAGAAAGCATAAGAAGGACATAAGTGGAAATCCAAGGGCTCTCAGAAGATTAAGAACTGCTTGTGAGAGAGCCAAGAGAACCCTTTCATCCACTGCCCAAACTACAATCGAGATTGATTCTTTATATGAAGGTATCGATTTCTACACAACCATAACTCGTGCTAGATTCGAAGAACTCAACATGGATTTGTTCAGAAAGTGTATGGAGCCAGTTGAGAAATGTTTAAGAGATGCAAAGATGGACAAAAGCTCTGTTGACGATGTTGTTCTTGTTGGTGGTTCCACGAGAATTCCTAAAGTGCAGCAGCTATTGCAAGACTTCTTCAATGGCAAGGAACTATGCAAGAGTATCAATCCTGATGAAGCAGTTGCTTATGGAGCTGCTGTCCAAGCCGCCATCTTGAGTGGTGAAGGAAACGAGAAAGTGCAAGACCTTCTTCTTCTGGATGTTACTCCTCTGTCCCTTGGTTTAGAAACTGCAGGAGGTGTAATGACGGTTTTGATTCCAAGGAACACGACGATACCGACAAAGAAGGAGCAAGTCTTCTCTACTTACTCAGACAATCAACCTGGTGTTCTTATTCAAGTCTATGAAGGTGAAAGAACAAGAACCAAAGATAACAACTTGTTGGGCAAGTTCGAACTTTCAGGCATTCCTCCAGCTCCAAGAGGTGTTCCTCAGATCACTGTTTGCTTCGACATCGACGCCAACGGTATCCTAAACGTATCTGCCGAGGATAAAACAACTGGACAGAAGAACAAAATCACGATTACGAATGACAAAGGAAGGTTGTCGAAGGAAGAGATTGAGAAATTGGTTCAGGAAGCAGAGAAATTCAAGGCTGAGGATGAGGAACACAAGAAGAAAGTCGAATCCAAAAATGCTTTGGAAAACTATGCATACAATATGAGGAATACTATCAGAGATGAAAAGATTGGTGGCAAACTTGCTCCAGCAGATAAGAAGAAGATTGAAGACGCCGTTGAACAGGCTATTCAGTGGTTAGATAGCAATCAGCTGGCTGATTCGGATGAATTTGAAGACAAGATGAAGGAGCTTGAGTCAATTTGCAACCCCATCATAGCCAAGATGTATCAGGGCGGTGCCGATATGGGCGGTGCCACCATGGATGATGATGCTCCGTCCGGTGGCAGTGGCGCCGGTCCAAAGATTGAAGAAGTTGATTAAATGTTTCTTTTTTTCTTTCCCCCTTAAGTTTGTTCAAGCTTATGATAATGTTTTGTGACTGCCATTTCCGATTCGATCAAAGCTTGAAGCTTCGATGTTTTTCATGTAATTTTTCTTTTCGCTGTTTGAAGTATAATTCTCTCTTATAAAAAGTTGCCGCAGTCATAATTTCTGTCTCAAATGGTATTAAAATTTTCATCGAAATATTGATATTTAGTCATACTTTTTCAGTTTTCACATCTACATTGTTATTACAAGTAAATAAGAAACGTTTTGACTTTTTAAAACAAGCGAGGAATATGTATTTATTAATTTGAGTAAATTGTAAAAATCATCTCATTTTTTAATATTCAAAAATCAAACTGTATAATTGTCTTTTAAGTTTTGAGGTCTGATGAAATTTATCATTTGAAGTAAAATTGGGATAAAAATGATTAGAAAAAAAACGTATCTTTCGCGATTTGAAATGTTATATATTAATTTTTAAGTCTTGGATTTAGTTTCAACAATTTAGTTCTTTCAAAATGCTATAATTAAGTCTAGTTTTAATTTAGTTTTAATTTTAGCTTTAATATGAGTTTTGCTTTGTATCTTATTTTTTACTAAATATAACAATTTAATTTGTTAAAAGAATTATAATTAATTAAGTTTTATAATTTTTTTTTGTCACTTTTTAAATAAAATTTTATTTTTTATTTTTTTAATTAATTTATAGAAATTAACTTCAATTAGGTGTGTGTAAATAATTCGATAATCTGAACGACCTGAGTTATTCAACTCAAAATATGAAGGTTAGTAAAGATTGGGTTGAATTATGTGAAGGTTAGGAAAGGTTCGGTTGAATTATGTGAAAGTTAGTAAAGGTTGGGCTGAATTAGTTTTGTTCTTGGATTGGGTTTAACTTTTTCTATTTTTATTAGGTTCGATTGGGTTGGGTCGTGGGTTGACTAATTTGGATTGACCAAGTCTAATTTGAATTTATATATATGTATTTTATTTTTTTTTTGTTTAAAGTTTGATTGTTTTGTATTGATTGTGAAATTTTAATATTTTATCTTTAAAATCGTTATAATATTTGTTTTTGTTTAAAATTTGCAATAAATATCATAGATATTTGGTATTTAATATCTAGATTTTAAAAGATTTTAATTGTTGGTCATGTGTTATATATAAATTTACATCTTTTTAATTTTAAAAAAATAATAATAAAAAAAAAAAGAAAAAGATATAGTCCGATCCGACCTGAATTTTAATGGTTGAGTTGAGTTAGAGACTTTATTTGGTGGTCTAAAAAACACCTTCAACTCAATCCAATCCAATCTATGTACACCCCTATCGTCAATGATTGAAAATAAGTATCTAAAGAAAATTAAAATTAAAAATATAAAATCTTGAAAAATCAGATCAAAATAAAATTCAAATTTTAAAGAAAAAATTGTAATATTTTAAAATTTAAGGACTAAATGAAAATAAGAATTTAAAAACTAAATGTGCAACATTCTGAGAACAAACCTAGAAACCTAAAACATATTATTCCAATTACTATCATATTTCAAGACAGTAGGCTTATAAATTTATACATTTTTTAGATCTCTTTTATTTTTAACTATTCATTGATATCAATGTTTTATTGACATTAGTTATTATTTAAAATATTTTTAATTTTTTATTGGTTAAATTACCAACACAATTTAGAAAAAGTTGAAATGTACACCATATGATTGGCTTTATCATATTACAGGGACAAGTCTAACTTTTAAAATCATAAGACTAAATTATAACTTTATTTGGATTAAATTTGTAATTTAACTTTCTTTTTAATTTTATAATTTGTAAGTCATGTGAAATTACTTCATAACCGAACATTTTTTTAAGAAAAAAAACTAAAAAAAGTTCTTAGTTGTTCTAAGAAAAATACAATTCTTAATCTGGAGGGATCATCCAAGACCACTATAACTAGAAATTCTCCTTACAACATCCTCTTCCATTTCCATTAATTGTTGACAGAAACTCCCAATATCTGTTGCTTCATTCTTCAACGTAAATCTGAAATCTTTCCACTCATACTGACCAAATTCACCATTCACAGCCAAGCTTGGGACTTTCCCCAGCAAGTCAAACCCCTTGCGATCCACTGATAACATGTATGCATCCTTAAACATATGAAAAACAGAGTTACAATTCCAATTGCTACCATTTTCTAGCTTCCCTCACAAATCTCCATAAAAATGATGGACAAATATCATACCTTTACATTTGCATTGAAGTAAACAAGGCAGAAGAGCATCAGAGCTCTACGTCTTGCGTCGCTTTGGTTTATTCCGTCAATAAGCGCTGCCGAGAAAGGTGCTGAGGGGAATAAGAAGCAGTCTGGAAGTTAGCTTAAGAACAAACCACACTTGCATCAAGTAAATAAACGGGGAAGGTTGGGCAAAGTGGGAAGTGCCTACTCAATGAATCGGCTTTCGATGTGCTGAAGTCCTCTGCATCAACCTCATGCATTCCTCCTTTACTATCAATAAACATACTCGATCTAGCGAAAAGAAATCTCAGTTCAAAACATATCATTCGAAACAGATTCGAAGAAGAAGGGGGGAAATATCCAATACCTCACATCAAACTTATACATCACATGTTCTCCATCCCCTTTTAAGAATTCATTAAGGTGTTGGCTACGTGATGTATATTTGAGATTGGAGGATTTCAAGACGTTGGAGACTGTACTACCAAAGTCTTCAATGGCTTTCTGTTCATACAGTATGGTTTCTCTAAGCCTTTCAACAGCAACCTGAGCCTGTAATTAGACTACCCAATAAAGTCGAGATCAAAACATAATACTTCAAGGAACAGCTTGTAATCTGGTACTTCCAAAGTCGTAAACACACCCTTCATGGCATTAGAGAATGGAGACCTCAATGAAGATCTTTACATGCGCTACATACTATTACCAGACTGTAGTGTTTATATTCTAAGTTGGAAGGACGTGTTACTGTTACCTTTTCACTCTTAAGACGTATCATGTCTCCAGTGAGAGCAACCCGTGGTGGTAACTGCACGATGAAAAATGGACAAATATTCAGGGTATTTGCTAGCTATAATCTAAGCTTGAAGTCCAATTATTTGGGTAACAAGTTTTTTCCGGGAAAAAGATAACAAGATCGTGTATGACTTAGGAACATATTAAGTCTCCTACAGCAGAAACGTTTTGAAACGAACTTACTGCTCATACATCTCAAGCTCACCTTTTCCAGAGATCTGAACAAGGAAGCTAGAGGACCTGGGAAAGGACTGGCCACAGCAAATGAACTACGCTCATCAATTATTGTATTCTGTAGAAAAACCGAATAACATGTGTTACCAGTGCCTAGTACAAGGAACTCAAGTTAATTAGGGTCTATTTGATTGTGTCTTGTTTTAGGTTTTTCTGTGTTTCAATTCAATGATTAAAGACTCATAATATCCTCTGTATTCTAATCTACTACCAAAAACGATTTTGAAATCCAAGCCAAGTGTTGAAAATAAAAATTGCAGTATCAGAAAATGTTGGGTTCTGAAATTTGTACAAATTATTAAAAATGTTATCAAAAAGTGGAAAACTAAAAATTAACAAGCATATGTATAAGTGGTTTTTACAGAAATAATTTTTAAAACTAAAACTAAATCATAACGAAATAGGATTAGTTCTAAATTCTATATTGCAGGTGAAAAGAGAGGGAGTACGTAGAGGCAACAGGGGAGGGGAGTTAAGAAAAGATGTAAGACATCCTTCACTAATCCAAGTGTAATCCAAGTGCATAAACTACTCCAACTCTATGAAATGATTAGGGTATTTCTCATTGATTAAAGTAATCGCATTGGCAAACAATTGTTATGTCACTCAACTAACCAATACCAACATCAAAACATCTAATAGTAATTTGACATATAACAACGCTAGATACTAGATACGATAAGTCAATATAAATCCAAGTCAGGAAGTTCATTTGAAATCAGTTAAACCTGAATCTTTAGAGTAATGGAAGGCTTCAAATAACAAGTTCAAGAGTTCTATGGAAAGAATAAATGACTAAATTTGTGAAGAAAAATTATACCACGTTATGCAAATCCTTCTCAGGAATCCAAATGTATGGCCTTCCTTTCCTGATCATGTACATAACTTTTGAAGTGTGAATGTTCTCCTTGCTGAGACAAACACAACAAATCAAAACAAATCAGTAAAGGCGTTTTCTTAACATAATCTTCAATAAACCACAATACCATTCCCATCACCAACATAAACATTTTTCAGTTCACCAGTAGATTAATGACTAAAATGAAAACTCGAGTGTAAGAATATGAAAATAGAACATGACCCCAATTGTAAGAACAAATGGGTACCTTCCTTTAGCATCGGCTTTGATCGTATTGAGAGTACCAATCCAGTTGGAAGCAAGAATATTCTGAAACAACAAGAAAAAACCAGATTTAATTAGCTGCAAAACTAAGCTTCATTATACTAATTTCAGAAGAAGAGGGAAAGGGGAGCACCTTGCACCTCTCTGCAAATTTTAGGAGAGCAGTTTTGTTAGCCTTCATCATATTGGGAGCCAAAAAATTTGTAGTAGCGCCCGCCAAGTGCTCGATTAAATTCCTACTCTTGAGTCTTGAAGCAGCTCTTCGAGACGAGACGGCTCCGTGGTTGCTCGAGAAGAACGGAAATGAAAAATCGAGTGAGGGTTCTTTAGTGGGGGTATGGGTATTGGGCTAACCTCTTTTTTTTAATCAATTTTTTATTTTTTTTTAGTAACTGTCACATGAGATCGAATCTTTGACCTCAAAAGAAAAATGTCATGTCAACTACTAAATTCACCTTGACGTAATAAGTTATAGTGAAAGTTTAGGATTTTTTACACGTATAGCCTAAATAAAATAGTCTCAATCACACAATTGTCTTTCATATTTTTTTACATTATAGTTTTTAGTCTATTATTTTATACAAAATTTCGGTTCAATTTACTTTTTCAAGACTCTTTATATATATATATGTAAAGGGGATTTTCAGAAATAGAAAAATAAGAGAAAATATTTATACAAAATAGCAAATTTTTAATCTCCTTTGATGTGGTTGATAGAAGTCTATCAATGATAGAAACTGATGGAAGTCTATCATTGATAGACGTAGATAGAAGTCTACGTCTTATAAGTTTTTTTTTTTTTTTTTTTTGCTATTTTTGTAAATAGTTTGACGTTTTTTCTATTTGTGAAAATTTCTATATATATAATAATATTAATACCAAAATATTTATNTTTTTGTAAATAGTTTGACGTTTTTTCTATTTGTGAAAATTTCTATATATATAATAATATTAATACCAAAATATTTATACTCCGTGATATGTTCAAGGAGAACGGAAATGAAAATTAATCATTTCCCTCTTAGCGACTGATGTGGTTTCATTCTTTAGAAACTACAATCTCGTATCATTTTTCTTTGAAAAAAGCGAGGCAAACACATTCCATGCTACCTTCGGCTCTCCACTATACTAATGTGCTCCAATATTTCTTAAATCAACTGTAGTTTTAATTGTAAACGTGGCCTTGATTGCCTTGATATTCCATTTCTTCAAACCAATAGCATGCTCAAGTGGATTGACCTTAATGCCTCATACAAGATCCTACAAGTCTTGGCCTTGGAGATACGATTTCATGCATGTGAACCATGTGTTTGTAATTATGAGGATTAAGCTTCTTGATTCCTTCAACAACGGGAAAATCTCCCATCATTCTCAGTAATGAATGTACTCCACAAGTAGTTGTGTCCTAAACAGTAAACTTCACGGTCTCAAATTGTACTCGATATTTGGAAGCTCCACCATGGCAAGCTAAGCTAGTTGGCTTTAATACCATTTATTGAAGAATTTTGTACAAAAGAAAGACAAATACTAGAAAGAAAGAAACTTTTATTAAAAATGTACAAAAATAGACACTTTTGAGATAATACTTTTTTACTTCTTCATGAAGAAGTGTCATCCTATATGTTGTAAAACTTCATAGAATTCAATGAATGATCAACCATTCCATACACGAGTAATACATAGTACAGTCATCTATCTATTTAATTTTCGATAAGCACATGTTTTGATTATCCAATTAATTTTCTACCTTAAAATTAACAATGATAATTCCTCCTCTACTTTAACAAATTACTTTTGTACTTGAACAAAATTTTAAAACAAGTCGG
The DNA here is from genome assembly GCF_009727055.1 of Benincasa hispida. NCBI lineage: Eukaryota > Viridiplantae > Streptophyta > Magnoliopsida > Cucurbitales > Cucurbitaceae > Benincasa > Benincasa hispida. The sequence goes on from NC_052354.1 coordinate 16,881,386, forward strand.
GATTTAAACTTCAAGGAAGAGAATAAGGGCTAGACATTTATTAAAAAAAAAAGAAAGAAAACAGAGAGATGTTTCATCTAGAATATCATTTTTATTTTTTTAGACGGCTCAAATATATTTATTTTGATAATTCCAAACTTGAATTTTAAGAAAATTGTTATTCCTAATCGAAAAAGTTCTTTATTTTTTCAAATTAAACTCTTTTTTTAAATTAGTTTTCTAACTCCTTTCTTATCTTTTTCAACTTTTATTGGGGGCTCGTATTAGGGGTGTACATAATTCGGGTTGGGTCGGGTTGAAAGATTTTTGTAGACTAACCCAAAAATTCGGGTTGACTAATAATGAACCCTATTACTTCTTTTTTTGGAGGGTCAACCCAATCCAAAATTTTTGGATTGAGTCTTCTGCTTTTTGTTTTTAACTTTTANATATACGAGTCGGGTTCGGGTTGATCCGATCCTGAAATGGGGTAACCCGAGACCCAACCTGAATTTAATATTTTTTAACATTTTAACCTAACCCAAACCGCGGTTGGGTAGTCCGAGTTGGTCGGGTTACCGAATTTTTTGAACACTCTAACTCGTATGGTGATGTTACATAAATATCTCTATGAAAAGCAATAAAAGATGTTTGAGTTTCTTTTTTCTTGGTTATTTGAAATGGACCTCTTTTTTACTTTTTCAACTTTTTTTTTTTACGATTTGAAATGTGATTTTTCGTAGCACCATAGAAAAAACAAAAAATATTTCTGAAGAGAAAAGAGAATGAAGAAATTTCGGTGTGGATTTCAAACAAAATGAACATAGTTGAATTTCACTAAAAATCTCGTAACGATTTGACTTCAAACAAAGATTATTTTTAAAGAAACATAGTTTAACTTTTTCGGGATTGGAATTTTTTTTTTAAAAAAAAAAAAAAAAGTCGGAGATTTTTTTATTTAATTTTTAACTTTTATGTATTTTTTCTCTAAGAAATAGACAAAATACGATTAAATTTGATTAAAAAATCCATTGTTGCAAGAAATCGAGGAGGTCCTTACAAAAGACATATTTTACGGAGTAAATTTCATTTAAAAAAAAAAAAATCGTAAATGTTATATCAAAACAATTCCTATAAAATTTCTCATAAATATTTTCTAAAAAGTTGATGCATATCCGACAAAAATATATACTGCATTCTACATCATTAAAAATCATTAAAAAGACATGAATAAGCCGTAAATGGGTCATTTGAAAAAAGAAAAAAAAAATAAAAATCTTACGAGATTCTTTCTTATGGGAAAATTTCTAGATTTTTTTTTTTTTTCATTTTCTTTCTGCTTTTTCCCATACTACCCTTTAAGGCTTAGTCGAATGTTTTTTTTTTCTTAGTGATGCATCTAATATAGTAAGCAAGATTTTGTTTTTTTTTGGGTCAGGTATGCATAGTCTTTTCAAGAAATTTTTTGAGAATCTCGCCTAAGGTCTTATCAATTTTTCTCCCTTCATTCATTATTCCTTTCTTTCTTTGTCCTATAAGAATTGGTCTTTGGATCGAGAATCGTTAATTTGACTCCAAATTGAAACAAAATTAAAATTTATATATATCGAACTACTCCTATCACTACAAAATCGTAACAATAATTGTAAGTCCGAATCGATCCGCAAGGAAGTGCGATTTGTTTCATTAAGTTAATTTTCTAACTAGAACGGTAAATTGGAGGTTTTTGTGTGGAAAAGATAAATGCATGAAATTGAAATAAAATGGTAAATGTAATCTAGAATAATAGTCTATTTAATTTCTAAACCAAGAGAGAGTTTCCTACACAATTTCTTTCATTAGGCATCAATTAATTACATTGAATCTGCCAACCCCTCAACTTATTAGAAAATCTAATAGCTCAATTAGCTAAATTCGAATCAAATTAGCCCTAATTCAATTTATAATTCTTCCTTCCTAGCAATATACAAGTTAAAATTGAATTGCATAAAAGTGTTCAATTGTTGAGACATCCTACAAACCGAAAAGCCATATCTTATAGCACGATTTATTTGGAAAATATTATATTAGGGCATACATGTATTTGGTCAAAAAAAGTCTAGACTTTACACATGCGATCCTAATATGTGCAACTAAATCAATCAATATATGCATAGGCTATGATGATTTTGCAAACAAGAATTTCAATAAACTAATTTATCAAATCAATTTATAAAAGTTCATTCAGATTCAATCAAATTATCCCAAATAATTCACAACAATTCAGTTAAGTTAATTAGAAAACCTTCAAGAAAATAGACATAGGGCTCTTGCTGAAATAAACTAGATAGAAGTTACCTTAATTCATAGACAAATCCGAGATATACATCCAATTTGTTGATTACAACCCAAGACAAAAAGAAAAACTAACATAAAGATACTAAATTGTGAAGGGAAAGGAAGAAGAATGAAGGTTAACTTCGGCCTCCAAAATTCAGCCTATTTATGACCTAAAACCAAAGGGAGGTATTTATAGAAATCTTTGCAGCATTGCAATACTAGAAACGACGTTGCAACGCTCGAAAGGAAAGGGCCACGAGCGTTAGGAAAAATGTTGCAACACTGAGCATTCTGTCAAAAACTCGATACTTGATGCACGAGCTCCTTTACTCGATGCTCGACGCTCAATTACTTGATAGTATTTTACTCGATTATACTTAATGACACTCGATGGCCTTTTACTCGAGGATAATTTTACTCAATTACTCGATGGCTGATTATACTTGGTGAAACTCGATGACATTTTGGTAATTTCAACTATTTTGAAGCTTGAATGTTCAAATCAACTCCAAATTACTTCAAATTAACCATGTTCTTCACCAAATGATTAATTCTACCTCTTGATTGCTCAGTACCTACAAAATAGGGAAATAAACATGTAAAATCCGATAACGAGCCTGAATTAAGCTAGGAATAATAGCTCTTTTTGAGAGCTATCAAACGGATTGATTTCATATGAGAAAAATACATATGAATTTATAGGACTTTATTTTTTAAAATTAAATTTAATCATACTATGTCTTTTTTCTCATAAGATCCTAGTCAATTTCTTATGGGAAAAAGTATAGAAAATTTTACGGGAAATTTAATTTTAAAAATTTCCCAACTTTTTTCTTAGGAAAAAAAACCTAAATCCTTGTTAAACCCCATTTCTTTAAAAGAAAATTCTCAATTTTAAAAGGAGTTCTTATTTTAAGTTGAATCTTTACAAGATTTCTTGGTGGATTTCAACAAATGTTCTTTTTGTTTGAATCCAACTAAAAACTGTCGTTCTCTCTTCTCTTCAAAAGCATTTTTTCCTCATAATCCCAAATGGCTAAGAGGAATGAAACCGAACATTCTTTTTTTTCTTTTACAAGGGTATTTCTGTAATGTCACTCTATGGACCCTCCAATAAAAGTGGAAAAAGTTAAAAGAAATTAGAAAAACTAATTTTTAAAAAATATGTTAGTATTAAAAACCAGAAAACTTCTTAAGTTAAAAATAATCATTTTTTTCAATTTTTTTTGACAACAAAAAAAAAACTAGAATTGTGCTAAAAGTTAAAGGGTGTTCAAAACCCGAAAAAATCGATCAACCCAATCCAACTTGTGCGGTTTGGGTTGGGTTATCAACTCATCTAAGTTGGATTGGATTCAAATAAATGAAAATTTTATGGATTAGGTTGGTTCATGGGTTCACCTAATATAACTCGAACCAACCCGAATTTAATATAAACTTTAAAATATATTTTTTTTTGTTACTTATAACACAATTATTTAAACATATATTTATTTTAATTTTATTTAATTCTAATACTTTTTTAATAATTTATTTTTTAACAACTCTTAAAAGTAATTTCTTTTCATTTTATAAAGAAAATTTCACTATATAAATTGAAATTGAGTTGTTAATCTTAATTCAATATATAAAAATAATAAAAATAGATTTTTACATATTTACATTTTGCTTTTTTTAGAACAAAATTTTAAATAAATGACCTATTAACTCGAACCAACCCAATCTAAATATTTTATGATTGGATTGGATTCATTTTTTAACCAGAATTATTTGGGTTGAAGAAATTTACAATCCAACCAATTGGTTTGGGTCTAAAAAAATCTTTCAACCCATGAACACTCCTACTACAAGTTTAACTACATTTTGAAAAAATAAAATGATGTAAATGATAGATCTACATCTTTAATAACACACTTGATATTTTCTTCAACTTCTCCTCTTTTTCTTTTAATCAAAAAAGAACTTCTTGCAAAAGCCAAATTACAATTCTAAATCTATCAAGTAAATGAAAATTGATTTTTAAAGAATTAAATTTACGTTTTGTTCCAAACTTTTTAAAGTGATTTTCAAATATTTAAAAGAGATTTTGAATTATTATATTTGGTTCTAAAAGTGAATTTAACATGACTCAACTATTCAAAATTGTATTTTCTATTTAAGAAATTATTATTTAACTAAATAATTGCAGTAAATATCTATTTCTATTTATTTTATTGTTAAATTCTTATATGTAAGATTGATATTTTGAATAAGGTGAATGTTTATAATAGATATTGAATGAAAATTCAAAAAATATATAATTGTTTGTTTTTATTAATGATTTAATGATAAGCTATATCTCATCTGATGTTCTTGTGTTTAAAATTTAAAAAAAAAAAAAAAAAATCACAAATAGCTAACCAACAATATTTTAATAAAAACTAAATTAAATAGCTATTTTGGGACTAATTTTCGGTCAACCACCTAACAAAAACCACATATCAACTAATTCCTCCCAAATCAATTTGAAATGATTTTATAATTTTTTAAAATCAATTTTAGCTACACCATCATTTTAAGGAAAAGTGATTTTGACCATCTCAAAATCACTCCCAACATACGACTTTGTTCAAATTACTTCTATCATTCCGAGGATCACTTTAAAACATAATTTTAATCATTCAAAATTAATTTTAATGATATAAAAAATATATATAATAGTGTAAAATTAAATATTAAATTAAGATGGTAAATCGAATATCATATTTTAAAATTATTAGTTCATATTCATGTCATTAAGCTATCCTTAAACTGACTATTTTCTTTTTGGAAAATTGCAAAAACCACTCATGAAATATGGTGACAGGTACAATTACACCTTTAAACTTTCAATTTTAAAAATTTAACTCTCTAATTTATATGAATATTAGAATTGGGTCAAGCTTGAATCTTCAAACTTATGTAATTGTATAATTTATAACATTTGCATAAGTTTAAGAGTTCAAATTTATCATTTATGGATTCTATTTTTATAATTATTATAAATTTAAGGGTCTAATTTTAACACTGGTAGAAATTTATGAACTCAAATTTTATAATTAAAAGTTTGAAGGGTAATTTGTAACTACCATTCTATTTGAAGGTGGCTTTTCGAGTTTACCTTTATTGTACTTAAAAAAACAATTTTTATCATAAATTTTTCATTTGATTAAAGGATATTTGTAATACATAGTAGAATAAGAGAAAAAAATCTAAAAATTATATCATCTTTAAAATATTTGCAAATATGGATGAGTTGATTAGTCAATCTTTGGATTTTTTTTTTAATTTCTAATTTCACCGTCTCTTGTCTTATCTTGTTGTACACCTTTTTTTTAGTCTTTTTATTTTCTTTCTCTTCTTCGATTTTTGCTTCTTCCCTCCTTTTTTTTATTTTATTTTATTTTAATTTTATTTTCTTTCTCAATTTTTGCTTTTTCCCTTATTTTATTCTTTCCTTTATTCGATGTTTGCTTCTTTCCTTTATTTTTTTATTTTCTTTCATTTCCTTCTTTTTCCCTTTCTTTTTCTTTCATTTATTTTGTTATTTTCTTTTATTTCCTTCTTTTGTCTCATTTTTGCTTCCTTTTTTCTATTTAATTTTCTTTCCTTTTTTCAGTTTTTGCTTCTTCTCTTTCTCTTATTTTTAAATTTTTTCTTTCCTTTATTTGAATTTTTTCTTCTTCCCCTTTTTTCACAAGAATTATGAAGCTGAGTTCCGTACGTAGGACTTAGGACTTGAAAGTACTCAATTCATAAGTGACTTAACACCAAGAAGCCAATCATCAAGTTTGATTATTATAACAAATAATAAATATAAATAGCAAATGAAAGCCACTAATATTTTCTATCATTGATAGCTTAATCTTTGATTATATTTTCATAGTTAATATCCATTTATAGAAATCTATCATTGATAGCCAACTTAGTCAATTTAATTAATCAAGTTGAATCTCGAACTAAAATGTAAGTGAAATGCCTAGAAGTTATCACTAATAGCATATTTATCAGTGATAGAAACTATCATCAAAAAGAAAAGGGACTTATAAATGTTTGGGAAGGACAAGAAATGGGCAAAAAGGTGTTCACTTACTATAATTGATAGAAGCTACTATTGATAACATTTACCAGTGATTAGCATGTTATCGATGATAGAAGCTACCCGATAGCACGTTATTGGTGATAGAAGCTACCACTGATAGCATGTTATCGGTGATAGAAAACTATCACTGATAGCATGATATCAGTGAGATCATTGATAGCATCTTATTAGTGATGTTATCAGTGAAAGAAGCTACCACTAATAACCACAATATGAGTGATGTAAGTGATATCGGTGATAAAACTTAGGTGATATCTATATATCGAGTTTCTTTCAAAGGTGATTGTAACACCCCGCACATTTTTTAGTAATAATGTAATTTCAGTAACTTTATTATTTGGAATTTCAGTAATTGTTATTAGTTGGAGGGAATTTTTGGAATTTTGGACTTCAAGTGTAAGTGTGAGAATTTAATTGTTGGCATGAAATTATTCAAATTTGAAATTAATGGCAGGAATTAATTTTCTTTTGAAACGGAAAGGAATTTAATAGTATAAAACGGAAATGAATTAAATGTAATTATATTTACTTCCTTTTTTGTTTTATTATTATTTCTTTTTTATAAAAAGTCAAACCCCACCCCCTTTTTTCCTCACGTTTGTGAGCCCGTTCGACGCCGCCCAAAGCCGCCGCGTCAGTTTCTTCTTTATGACCTCCGTCCACCACTGGATCTATCAATTTGGGTAAGATTTCTGCCGTTTGGATTTGTTTTCGGTTGATTCTTGAATACTCATTTACTTTTGGCATCAATTGGTTGATACTCATTGTTTGTGAAGGTATTGAGGTGTTGTTCAGTGAAGTTGGAGTTTGTTTCAGCGAGTTTTGGTAAGTTTTATGCTTTGATTACCCTCTTGTAGATTAATTTTGGTTGTTGAGAAATTTTGGTAAAGTCATTTGGAAGTGATTTTTTGACAAACTACATATGGATAATCTATTTGAGACATTGGTAGTGAAGTATGTATTTGATTCAAGCTTTAATCATGTAAGCCTAATTTCAAATTATGATTAGGGGGTTGATTCAAGAATTTCATTCAAGATGATGAAGAGTTTAGTTTGCTAATTATTCAGACTTAAAATTAGAGGTTTGGAAGGTGAATTCGAATTGGACCACACCTTAGATAAGGTCATCTGGAAATATTTTGTAATATTTTGGTGTTTGGAATTTGGCCTTAAGTATTAATTTTAAAGCTTGGTTTATGTTTAGGCTTGATTAAGGATTCAATAATTTCATAAAGATTCAATTGCTACCTAATATCAAGGTAAGTAATCTTACTATTGGAACTGCCCACGGGCCAGGCATTAGATGTATGCTAGCATGATAAATGTACGTTATGGCAAAATGTTAGCATGATAGACTGATAGTATAATATGATCACAGTATGTTCTAGTACGAGATATGAATTATTTATTTATGTACATAGACACTTGAATGCTAGTGTGAGATGGTATGTGCTTCCATATGGTTGTATTTGATCTGATGATGTTGAGGTACACATGTATGTTGTAGAACCATGATGTTGAGATACACATATATGTTATAGAACCATGATGTTGAGGTATATGTGTATGTTGTATAGCCATGATGTTGAGGTTTATATGTATGTCATAGATTCGTACAGTGATGATTATGATGTTGAGACCGTGCAAATGTCCTTACTGATTAGTTAGATGTCCGTTAGATTTTGTGTTTCCTTCGGGATTCACCAGTTTGTGTTTCCTTCGGGATTCACCAGTTTGTATCTCCTTCGGGATTCACCAGAGGTAGTGGGCATACTTAACTACAGTAGGATAAGACTCAGTCTTCTTCTTGTTTCATGTGCATATGTGTCCTATGAGGACTAAAGCAGTTTATATGTTTCACCAGAGGTGAGTATCTAGAGGACATAGATACCCAGCTAGACCTTAGTAGTGGGGTTACTTACTGAGTATTTTATACTCATTCTTTCTCATGTTGTTATTTCAGGTAAGGGTAGAGATGCACTGACGATGGACAAGCGAAATTCGTGATCGAGCCATTAGGACTAGTTTTTACGCTTTCGCAACATGAAATTTAGAGTTCTTTTCATGTTTCTCTTAACTTTTAGTTTTGATGTTTAAAACTTACTTTAAGAATCGTTTTTCAGACTCATTTACTATCCATTAGTATTTCAATTTAATTAAAGTCTTTTGAACTTACCATATTTAATTAGCATTTATTTCGCCATAACCGAGTGTCGTTTTGAGTTCCATGCATGCATGTATTTAGTAACGGCCTAACTTAAGTCTTAGGGGGTCGGGTCATTACAGTGATAACCAGTGATCAGTTATAAAAGTCTATCACTGATAGCCTTAAGTGTTAATATTTCAAGGTTGATTCTAATTGATGAAAGTCTATTAGTGATAATGAGTGGTAGTTATTATCGGTGATAGCCATGATAAAAGATTATTAGTGATAATTACTATGGTAATCAAAGTTGTTGTCTTCTTTCAAAGTTGATCACTATTTATAAATTTATCATTGATAGCCAATGATAGGCATAAGTAGTAATATTTAAATGTTGATTCCAATTGATGAAAGTGAATCAATGATAGCTACTAATAATTGATAGTAAATTAAAAGCTAATATTTCAAGATTGTATTAATTTTTCTCAAATTGAAAGCTATCATAGATAACAATTAATAGAAGCTATCAGCGATAGCAACTATCAGTGGTTATCACTAATAGTTGCTATCAGTGATAGCTTTTAATTTGATAAAACCGGGAAGAAGTGAACAAAATGATGACTAGGCATGAATTTTTTAGTCTTTTATCATTTTTGATCTATATATACAATTATTTTATTTTTGTACTACATATTCTATTATTTTGGACTTAATTCTGTTTATGCAACTAGCCCGATTAAAATGTCCAAAAGCCAAAGACATCGCACTTGCCAACGCAGTGAAAGCAGGAGTCTTCCAGGCATCTAGAGAGGCGTCGCCATGGATTCAGAGTCGAACCTTCTTCAAGATTCCTCCACTCCTTCTTCCTCTCCTCCTCCTCCTCCTTCTTCTTCTTCTGGGTTCGATAGAGATCGTCATGTGATGTTCTTGGAGATGATGTACCAGTTGTTGCCTTTTCAGTATCAAACTCAAGAGATTAACCACCTTACACTTGCTTACTTCGTCATCTCCGGCCTTCACCTTCTTGGTGCCGTGGATCGTGTGGGTACAATTTTTAATTCACTATTAAATTTAGATTTGTGTTATCATTGAAATGTTTAGGTTTCCTCTTTTCCGTTGAATTTCTATCCCTTTGATTATACCCAATACTGCCTATGAATTGCTCGGATTAGACTATTTGGAATTTTGGAATTGGGAATGTTTTTCTTTCTGATTATAAATCTTACTCTTGGTAATCGTTGCGGCTTAAAGGAACCTGTGCTAGTTATGTGATCCCATTAATTGTTTGATTGTAGATATGGAGAAGTTTTGCTGTGAGAACTGAAAATGAGGGTGATATTGAATTTGAGGGGTGGGGGTTTTTGGGAAGAGTGTTTTGGGCTGTTATTCGAGTTCTTGTATCTAAATTTTGATCTGAGTTGTGGATTTTTCTTTGTAAATCTATTCAACTCTTAATTATATTAGAGGAATGAGTTTTGAACCAACTAGCTGTAGAACTATCTTAATTATATTAGAGGAATGAGTTTTGAACCAACTAGCTGTAGAACTATTATAGTGATGACAATATGCTTGCTATTAACTTGTGTCTTATATGAGCAGAGAGGGACTCTTGTGAGCTTTGTTCCCTTGTGCATTATCATGTTTCTCTTTGAGCTTCGAATTTGAGGGTCTTTTGTAATTATTCTATAGGTGTTATTTTGTTTAGCTAGACCCCTTCCTTTAGAGGGTTCTCCTTTTGGTGGGCTGGGTTTTTGTCGCCCTTGTATTCTTTCATTTTTTTCTCAATGGAAGTGGTTTTTCTTATAAAAAAAAGAAAACTTGTGTCTTATATGTTTATCACCGTTTGTGCAGCTATTATCTCCATGATTAGCTAAAATGCGCAATGCATTGATTATTTCCTTAACCAACGTATTGTCTTAAAATAACGAAGCTTGAAAAGGAATAACATTAGATATTGGAAATTGTTTTAGGTGGACAAGGACAAAATTGCTAATTGGGTCTTGTCCTTTCAAGCAATTCCTTCAAACAAGGCTGAAAAAACCAATGGTATGAACTTCCTAAGAAAGAAAGTGTAAAATTTATATGGAGAAAGTGCCTTCTAATTAGCTTTGGGTTTGATGCAGGAGAGTTTTATGGATTCTGCGGATCGAGAAGTTCTCAGTTTCCTCCAGACGAGAATGGGGTATGATAAACACATTATGCACAAAGCTCCCTGTTGGAGTTTTGAAGATAGCGTATTAATGTTTATGATTTGTTTCGTCAGGCATCCAATATCTGCTCTTACTATTGGGACATACAGTTAATGCAGTGCAAATGAGACCCGTACATATTTTTTCTAATAATAGTTGATTTCTGCTTATAGGATTTAATTCACAACGGTAGTCACTTGGCGAGCACATATTGTGCCCTTGCAATACTGAAGGTCATTGGTTACGACTTCTCCAATATTAACTCTGAATCAATTGCAATCTCAATGAGAAACCTTCAACAATCTGATGGGAGGTATTCTTATAAGCTTTTATGTTCGTTGATTAATTGATCTAAAATTAATTAAAATTGATTCTTATAATGTATCTTCATCAGATTGACTGGGCTATTTATTGGTACCTCTCACATCTATTCATTATTTGATCTTAAGTAGATATTACTTAATGAAAAAGGTTGGCATGTATTTAAAACTTTTTCTTGAACCAAAAACACAAGGTGTATGCATACTGCTGCTAAGAATGTTGGTGAACCTTCTGAAGTTAAATGTTTATGTACTATTGTGGAAATTTAATATGTAACATGAGAATTTGTTTTTATCATAGATCCATCTCCATTATTATGCTGACACATTCTCTGCTTTTTTTAAAAAAAAATAAAAAATAAAAAATGGTGTAACAATGTCGAATCCAATCCTCTTTGGCACCAATGTTTGTTCTGACAGCTTTGTGCCTATCCATGTCGGAGCAGAGGCTGACCTTCGGTTCGTCTATTGTGCTGGTATATGAAAGTTTGTGGCTTTCTTCTTAAACTATGGGAATATTAGTATAATATATTTGTGATGCCATTAACCCATTACTCAGCTGCCATCTGTTATATGCTTGAGAATTGGAGCGGGATGGACAGGCAGAAAACTAAAACCTATATTTTGAACTGCCAGGTTTGTTTGAAGACTGCCACAATCTTGACGTATGTGTGTTTATTATGTTGTCCTCCTATAGAAAATAATGAATCATCTTGACATTTTTGTAATGCCTTTCTTGTAGTCGTATGATGGTGGCTTCGGGTTAACTCCTGGTTCAGAATCTCATGGTGAGATTAACAATACCGTTGATTAATAAATTTAATACCTGTGTGCCTTTATTTGTTGAACTCACAAAAACATAAGGTCTAAGATCGATTGTAGTTTCCAGCGTTGTTCGTTTCATGAAGTTGATCGTTATTTACGAATGGTTGGATTTAGTGACACAGGCGGTGGAACGTATTGTGCTATTGCATCTCTCCGTTTAATGGGTTTCATTGAAGATGATCTTCTCTTTAGAGACAATCCTTCTTCCATAATAAACGTCCCGTTGTTGCTGGAGTGGTGCTTGCAGGTTTGTTTTCATCATTCTACCACAAAAGAGTTTCAACCCCTGGACATCGTAATGCTTCAAAATTTGACTTTTACTAGAAAATAAAGGGCCAAGGGTAGATTGGAAACAAAGACACATTTATGAAAAATAGTTTGTCCTCTCTTTGATTTTTCTCAACTTAGTTGCTTTCTTATGTCAATGCGTTTCTCAACTATTTATCGAGGCGTTGCCTAAATGTTATTGTATCCGGATGTAGAAACAGGCAGCCAATGGAGGATTTCAAGGTCGACCTAACAAGCCTGCTGACACTTGTTATGCGTTTTGGTAAGGAAAAATGTAGGTGTGACCGTTTTTCTAGGGTAATATGGGATTTAGCTCTTGACTAAGCAATGTTGTGGTAGGATTGGATCTACCTTGAGGATTTTGGGAGGCCTTGATTTCATTAATAAGAAGGCTTTGAAGACATTTTTGTTGACTTGCCAGTCTAAGGTAGTATCATTTCTCTTTACCTCCAGTTCACTTTCATTCTTAAAACAAACATTCAAAAATTTCCCGTGGATAAATCATGAAAGCACAGGTTTAGAATCGATAACCAAATTTTGATCCCTAGTCTCAACCTTTGAACTAACTAAAAGGGTTCGAAGTTCAATAACTTTTTGCCGTAATTTTGCTTGACAGTATGGTGGTTTCAGCAAGTTTCCATTGGATTTTCCTGATTTATACCACTCCTACTATGGATTTACTGCTTTTAGCCTGTTGGAAGAACCCAACATCAACTCTCTGTTTGTTGAACTCGGAATAACAGATGCTTCTGCCTGGGGAATCTAACATAGGAACGTTCCTTTGACATGTGATGAATCATTTTCACTGCTTTTGCCGATTTGGGTATCATTAGAACGTTCGTTTGACATGGGATGAATCATTTTCACTGCTTTTGCCGATTTGGGTATCATTCCTCTCCCCTTTTCCAAATCTTTCACTTGGCCTACACAACTTATCACAAAGAAATGTAGAGTTTGATCTTAGCTATTCACAACTCCAGATGGAGCTTCATCCAGAATCCCTGTTTGTATACTATCTAAAAAGCCCGTCATCCCTTCTTCTGATTGTAATTTTATATTTTAAGTTTTAAACACAGGATCTGGTTTTGATGCTATATTTCTTTAAATTCAATTAAACAAGTCTTTGCTTCCTCAGCAATTTATCAGTAACAATTTGTTCATTCTTCCAAATTTGCTTGCATAATCTGTGGGCATAGTGCATGAACACATTCATGTTTTGCCTCTGATGCCAAGATCATCCATTCATTGAACTTGTCTCTGTTAGAGCAAGAAGCTACTGATACTGAAGGAGGACAAAGAAACGGTATAAACACTTCTTTTTAATAGTACTTCAAATCTTATAATGTTTCAGTTTTTGCTTCACTTTCCATATGTCTAAAGAAAGGTGGAAAAAGCATTCGTAAGAGCTAAGAATATGGAATTCACTTACTTCAAAGGAATGCTAGCAAATCATGCTGAAGTTCAATCAATCTGTCTATTTGATTTGATGATTTTGGTCCTTTTTAAAGACATTATTGGTCTACCAAAATATGATTTATTGCTCTTATAAAATTTTAGTTTGATCTTGTGAATCTTTTTGGTCAAATAAACAAAAGAAATGTTTGTATCAGATATTTGTTAAGTATTTTTTACATATATCTTCGAGTTGCCAAGCTAATTTGTAAATGTATTTGTTTAATGTCATGGGATAACTATTTTAACTTTTTTTCTTTTATAATTGTCAAGAAAATTCGTATAATGTTAGATATCACACTATCCATAGTTCCAAATTAGCCTGGACTAATTTCTATTCAAAATATCGGAATAAAACATAATTTCAAAAATTTTGAAACCCTTTTTTTAAAGTCAAAGGTTCAATCATCTTATTATAAAAAAAATTATCGGAATAATATATTTATCTTTGTTTTGGGTGAATATAAGAATATAATTATCTTTTATTTTAACGAATATAGGAATATAGTAATCTTTTCTTATAGCAAATATATTACTTTATTACTACTAACTTCCTTTACTTTTATAATCATGAATGGTTGAATTTTCCTTCCTGACATCCCTAAAATATTGTAACACTTCAAATTTTTAAAAAAGATCAATAATGTAATATGATAAGGGAAGTTTAGAACCAATGTAATTTCTCTCCCACAATTGAGAGTCTGAGTTGGCTTGTGCTAACCCTTAAATTCAAAATCAAAATTTCATAAAATATATAGAACAAGTGAGTATTACAGCCTGAACTTAATTTCAAAATATAATTCCACAACTTGTCTCTTTTGGACCAATTCATACCAATAACAAATATTCCTTTTTGGGATCTACAAAGTACTGGAAATCGAATCAAACTATTAATCTTCAAAATAATAATAAATGTTCTTATTCACTAGAGATTTTTGTACATATGACCTTTTCACGAGCACTTTTATGTCCTCCCCACAAACGTATGAAATCTAACCCATTTTATACCGTATCACATTAGAGATGGTCATATCTATCATAACTTTAACGCGATGGTCATCTTTATTATGGTTTTCATTTTTCTCACCTCATTGTGATAGAGATGGTCATCGCATTAGAGTTACGATAGACATAGTCATTTCTAACGCGATATGTTATAAAATGCGGTAATGTGCTTTTATGTAAGCAAAATGTTAGATTTCATACATTTGTGGGGACCGTCATTAATCATAAAGATACTCATAAAAGGATCATCCGTACAAAAATACTCTATTCACTAAACTATATTTGAATCGACATGAACAAAAGTTTTAACAAAATCATGTTATTACACTCCCAAGAAGTGAAATGTGAGAAAATTGTGTTGAAAACATTTTGAAGGGTATGGGCCAAATAAAAAAAAGAAAGAACATATTATGAGTACATGTGCCACTAAAGTTCAAGAGTCATGATTCAGCTATGGACATATCAGCTTTAAAAAAAAAATATAAAACACAGGTAAAAGGCAATGGCTGTAATGATTCTTAAAGGTGGGGGCAGCAACCTATTCCGACAATACATTTTCACGAGCAATTTCCTACCTTTGTCGTTTTAAGGAAAAAAGAAAGGCAAAAGCATCTAAAAACCTGTCCACCTCTGTCTCTTTGTTGTGAGTGGTACTTTTTCAAGCCACGTACTGCTGAATAACCCTTTGCGAATTCATCTACCTATTTCTTAGTATAAAGTTGATGGAAGGCAAGTCTTAGTCTTTTCATAAGGATATGTTATATTGTTATGGAAGAGTTAAAAGTTGTTAAGATCTTATTCATAACGATTTTGTTTTCGGTTTCTTACTTGTTTCTTCATATTTCTTTACTGTGTTTTCCACCTTCCTTAACGAAATATTTGAGTTTCGAGTCAAATTACAAAAGTAGAAACAAGTTATTAAAAATTGAGTTCAAACATTAAGTTCATGTTTGATAACTATTTGGTTTTTTACTTTTGAAAATTAAATTTGTCTTTCTTTTTTTTGGGGGATAAAGAAACATTTCATATCATTTAATGAATGAATGTTGGAAAAACCCACGCCTAAAGGTGATTTATAAGAAAGCTCTCCAATTGTAAAGAAAAAAAAAATGAACTTTAATGCACCAAAGAAAAGTATTGGTAAAGACCAAATTCATATAATGATCAAAGGTAGAAGAGGAATCCCTGAAAATATGATGTTTACGTTCACACCAAAGAAACCAAAAGATTTGAAGAAATTAAGTTTGTAAACATTGCTTCCACTTAATGGTTTCTTTGTTTGGTTATCTACCTTTTAGTAGTATTTTTTTATATTCGTGAGTGTCCAGACCAGCTTATGCGTACCTCGACTAATCTCACGAAATAGCCTGCCTGACCCTACAACATTTAGGTGTCCAGATATCAATTCCTAGGTAGATGACCAACCATGGATCTTAACCATTTATTGAGACTATATCTCCTTTTTTACTATTAGGTCAATCTATGATGGTCAATCTACCTTTTAGTAGTATTCTTGAAATCCAGTAAAAAATTTGAAAGCTAAAATACAAATAGTTTTTAAAAACTTTTTTTTGGGGCGACTTTTGACTAAAAATCTAAATATATATTCAAAAAGATAAAAACAAATTAAGAGAAAATTGGAACGGTTTTCAAAAACTAAATAGTTATCATGCGAGATCTACTTTTTTCTTTTTAGAACTTAGCTTGGATTTTGATAACATTTTAGAAGGTAGATAACAAAGCAACGAAATAAGAGGTGAAAGTAATGTTTATAAATCTGATTTTCAGCAACTAAAAATAAAAAAGGAAATGGTTATCAAACAAACCCAAGTTTTCAACTAAAAAAGCTTAATGGAAATATGGAAAAAATGAGGGGAAGGGGAGAGGAGGAAGAGGAAAGAAACAGCAGAAAAGCATTAGGTTCAAAAAAGAAAAGGATTTTACAAAGCTCCCTTCTACCCCAAAGTTTCAACCTTACCATCAGCCACAAGAAGACTTATAGGTATCTGACAAGCTTAGGAGACATGGAGATTGAATAAAACAAATATCCCACAAGTCCACCCATCCACTTGCATCAGGCCCACCTTCCATTTCTCAACATCATTTTTCAGAGAATGTTGTCCTTCAAGTTTTTAAGACAGTCGAAAAAGGTAATTGCAATGCAGCAGAGATTAGCTTAGCCTACAAACTCCCACCCTTAAAAACACTTCAAAAGCAACAAGTTTAACCCAACAAAGAAGGGTTAAAGATTAAAAATAAAAAAAATAAATACCCATTTTCGACTTTGGTGAATCAATCCTAATGGTTAGATTGGCTTCTTGGTGATTGATGAACTGAAGGTTGAAGGTGAAGATGGCAAAGGAAGTACCTGTGAAGAAGTGCTTGAATGATACTGTTGTGTACATTGATGATGATGGTGATTCAGCTCCATATCTTGGTTCCTGTCAACAACAATTGTAATATAAGATTTGTCCTCTTCATCTTTAAGTAATTTCTCCATGGAAGCTTTAGTTCTTGAATCTTCAACAGACTCTATGGAATTATTATGAACCCCTTTCTCAGCTGCTTCAAGTAGTTTCCTCTTAAGTTTCTCTTCTGCTTCCTGTAGAAATTTGAATTTTGGAGGTGGAGATGATCTTAACTTGTTAAACTCTGCATCTGATGCTGATTCAAAGAGAGGATTGAATCCATGGGGTTTATAAGAATCTGCAGGAGTAAGAGGTGGTGTAAAAAGAGTTGGAGAAGCTAATGGAGTCAAATATGGAGTCTCCACAGTAAGAAGAAGATCACTCAAGCTCCTACTTTTTGATTCTTTTCCATTCTTATCTACTCTGGACTTTCCATCTTCAGACTCTAAATCTTCCTTGGTTTCTTCTATTATGGTGAAGAGAAATCTTGCTGGCCCTGAGAGACTTTGGAGCCTCATAAACTCTGTCTCTATGCCATCTTCTCCAAAGGGTTTCAGTAAGAAATCATTGTTTGTGTGCATATTAAACTGCCCTTCATCTCCATGAATCATTGTTTCTGTGAATCTTACTGATGAACTTAGATCTTGAGGATTTAGAGCTGTGTGGCTCAAAGAAGATGACCTTTTCCAACAAAACATGTAAAATAGCTCTCTAGCTGGGCTACTATAATCATTTTCAACATCTCTGTCTGTGAACCTCTTCTTCCACCATAACAGATAATAAAGCTCAGCAACAAGAGCCAAGAAAAGACAACCAAAGATCACACTCAAACCAAGTCCTACACTACTCAGAGACTTCATCTTCCTCACAATTACATCAGCAACCAAACCTTCTAATTACTTCAACACTTCACAAAACACAAACAGAATTTCTCATTTCACAAAGACAGACAAAACAAAACAAAAGAAACAACCTTCAAATTGTTCCTTGAGGAGAAAAACTTCACAAGAAATGCAGTAGCCTCAAAATCTTCCCACTTCCCAGGATGCAACTTTCAGCAGAAATTAAGCATGTGATGAATTTAGACCTCAACTTACAGGAAAAACAGTACTACATCATCGAGAAATCAAGAAAAAGAAGAAAAGCTTCAAGATTATCCAACTTTTAATGCCAATGACAGAAGCAAAACTCCCACTACATAAAAATAAACCCCCACTGAATGCTTATAAGATGCTCTGATACCAATTGGTGGAATATATCAGCAAGCAGTAGAAGAATACAGGAGTTGTTTATGGGTTGGGCGGATGGATGCGGGCTTCGAGGGACGCTCACATGGGACCAGAAACATATGGAATTTTGCTCTGCTGTTCNCCCCTTTTGTTTCTGAGAATCACACACACACTTCAATCATGAAACATGATTACAACTACGAGCTTCTCTTTTTTCCTTTTAAACCAAGAATCTATTAAACATACCCACAACTCTTGTGCTGAGAATAGCATAGTTTTAGCCAGAAATCAACACTCTACTGGCTTGAAAAAGGACAATTGCAAAGGAGAGGAGGTAGCAAAAGATTCCCAAACTGGAAAACCAGTGTTGTCTGTGTTTAAGGTGCTGAACAAAAACCAGGAGGAAGTGGGTAAAAGGAAAAATTAGAGGCGAATAGCAAAAGGGTGGGCAAATACAGGAGTTGTTTATGGGTTGGGCGGATGGATGCGGGCTTCGAGGGACGCTCACATGGGACCAGAAACATATGGAATTTTGCTCTGCTGTTCTAATTTATTACTCCATTTTCTTTCTTCACCTTCTTCCTTTGGGAATAGAAAATCTATTGAAGCCCGCGCTTCGTTCAACTTCGTTTCGGGCCTTTGGGCTCTCAATCTTACGCCACAACCCACAAGGAAAAGGGTAATCGGAGGAAATAGTAAAATCGGGTACCTCCTGATATATATATATATATATAAACCCGGAAAAAGTAAGATTTTTAGCTAAAGTGTATTACGCACCTGATATATATATTTTTAATCTCCTAAATTGTCCTTAGTATAGTTGATTAACAATTTTTTTCGAATACGGTATAATTGTTATATCGTGTATAAATTCTTAATTAAAATATAGTGTAAATAGAATCATATGTTAAATACAGTATAAAAAGAATTATTGGTTATGAAACTTCAACCTAACGGAATCAAGAGATAAAATTGTCAAATTTTTCTTCCATTTAAAAAATTTGAATTGCCGGTTTTATATCTGTTTTGATTTGATTTAACTACTTTTCGAAAATATTCAGAATTAATCTATCTTTAATCTGTTTATCACCATCTTGATTTTAATTTATAATATATCTTTAGATTTTACATTATTTTATTCATTTTTTATTATTTTAAATTCAGATTAAAATCCTTTTATCCTGATTAGGATTTTATTTTTCTACATATTATCGTATAACAAATCAATTGTATATTTAATTTACATTTTATCATTTTCTGTATTTT
This sequence comes from Benincasa hispida, assembly GCF_009727055.1. Taxonomy (NCBI): domain Eukaryota; kingdom Viridiplantae; phylum Streptophyta; class Magnoliopsida; order Cucurbitales; family Cucurbitaceae; genus Benincasa; species Benincasa hispida. Next base: position 16,900,929 of record NC_052354.1, read on the forward strand.
TTAAATCACATTTTATTCATTATCATCTTATTACATTATTATATCATTAGTTTATTTTTTTGACAAATAAATAAGTATTCATTTTTTTAATCTTGTTGTTTTTGCAATGCCTCTACAACTAATTAGATTTCTTTCATATGTTTTGTGGTTGATGGAGTTATAAATACAGTGTAATTGTTGGAACTTAAATGAGAATGGAACTATGAATGCATTGTAATTATAACTAAACGAGCTCTGCCTGATTTTTCTCCTCGTTTATATTAGAATTTATATTTTATCATCAAATTAGATTTTATCTAACTAACATAATAAACAAAAACTTCATGATTCTACCCCAGTTTATATTTGAATTTATCTTTTAATGTCAATTTTGATTTTATCTAACTAACTTTCAATTTGCTTAAACATTTGTTACAAATTCAACTGTATCTATTTTTTTTCCCATTATTTTATACATATTGTTATCAAATTAGTTTGATTTTTTTTTTTCATATTTTTCGATATTTTCAATTTTGCATATAGAAATATGTAAAAATGACTTGTTGTACTTAAAAAGGAACATATATATATATATATATGTATGTATGTATATGTATATGTTCAGTTTATTATTAATATTAACATTATCATTATTATTATTATTATTAAAATAAGATAACAAAAGACCCTAAATCTCATCTTCTTCGTCTTCTTCACTTAGTCGTCCCCTAAAATCTCATTTTCTCCTTCTCAATCTCATGTCTACCGTTGATTCAGCTACCATTTCTTGAATTTCATCGTCTGGTCTAGTTTTTTACAACCAACCTTGCCAAGTCGTCGACTTTTTTTACTCACACACATTTTTCCTGGTTTTGTTTCTACTTTGAACATCATTTTCAACAATGGCGTTCTAAGATTGATAGTATTTAAAGCTGGCTTTCAAGATCCTGAGCAAAATGGTCACATGGAATGAAGACGATAAAACTCCCTACAACTATTTTGGTGTCAAATGCAATTATATTTCCTATAGCCATATCGTCCTGGAGTTGTAATTTCTTCAAATATTCACTTGCCAACAACAATTTCATTGGTACAATCAACTTTGCTCTTTCTCACCTTGGAGGAAATTTATCGTTGTAGACATCCATAAGTTTCTAATGACCCCATCGCTTGGTCGTCATCTTCCCTCGCATACATGCGTTCATAGGCAACGGGAAGCATTAAGTACTATATTGGGTGATTTTTAATTTTTGCTTCTGGAATGTTTATATACTATATATTTGTGTTTAGTGTATTTGCGGTATTTGAGTTGTTTTTTAAGCAATGTATCTTTGCATTCTCGTTGTACTTAATTTTATTGTTTTAGGATAGTTTTATCATTTACTAATTAGTATTTTCTATTATATGAATTCATTTTGCTATTTTTGTAATTTTGAAACATTGCCATTTTTCCAAGTGAAACTTTAAAATTTGCCATTTCTTTTGTCAATCCAACAATTATTGGGACGGTGGATAAATGCCAAAATTTTGAAAAAAGGCCAAACGTATTTTTCTTTGTTAAAATGACCGAATGGCTAACTTTGAGACTATTTAAAATTTTAATAATGGACACAAATACTCCTACAACCTAGTTCCTATAATTATGTTGTATTTTGACATAGAAAAATAATAATCTAAAGCAAGGTCTAACAAACTTCACCAACCAAAATCTAACCTTAATTTTAAAAAAAAATATCTAAAATAATATCACATGCAATCAAAACTAAACGAAAGAGATGAATAATCTTATATATATGTGTGTGTTGTAGAAACGACAGGACCCAACAACGAACTATAAACTGTCAAGGCACGACGGTCAAGTGAAGAGCAAAACCTATAAAACAAAAACTCGTTATAGGCTGAGTCGTGAAGCTCACTCTCTTTAAGATGTTTCATCATTCTATAAAAGCTGTCTCTTATACACATCTAGATGTGTATAAGAGACAGGATTGAGCGCGCGGATGAACAGACCGTTTCCCCCTTTTTTCGATTAAATAATAATAATAATAATAAATAAATAAATAAAATAAAATAAAATAATATTTTTTATTAAAAATAATCATCACACACACCTCGCTCGACCGATCGGACGACAGCGGCGCATGTGGGATGTCCATCGAACCCACATTGGTCTATCTCCTCGCGCGTGTGGGATGTTGATAAAATTAAAATAAGATGTATGACATATCCTTGTTGAAGAAACCACGAACCCAAAAACTTCATTCCAATCCAAAACTACGATTTCTTTAGAAAATTGGGAAATCATGAGCCGCAACACTATATTCTCTAGATGTAAACTATACAATGTCCGGATGAAAGAAGATATTATATTTATTATTAAAAATGTACATGAGATCCATTGGTATCCTTAGGAGCTCTCATAAAACAATTGGGAGAAGGGGTTAAATGATTTGTCTGAAAAAAGGGAAACGATAAAGTTTTAATGAATATTTAATCTAAATATCTCTTATACAGCAATAAGGGTAAATAGGGAAAAAGTGTAACCGACAATATTTGTTTGGTCATATTTCAATAGATTTTTTTTTTTTTTTTGGATATTTTTCAAAAACAATGGTTTGAAACGGCCATTCCACAAAATTTCTCTTTTATATATATAGCAATCATGTCTAATGTAAAGTTATTAATTACTATGCTTATTTGAAGCTTAATATGAGTAAGGCAATGATCAAGTTGAGTGGCATTATCTGCACAAGATTTTGCAACCACGTGATTTAGTTTATTATGAATTACATTTGAACAGAAACAGTTAGAGACAGTTTAAGGCTTCCAGAGGCTTGCGTCAGGGAGGTTCGTTATCACCATACCTCTTTGTTATTTGTTTTGAAGGTCTTTCTAACATTCTCCAAGAAAAGAAATATTGTGCTACTTTTTCAAGTTTGCATATTAACCCTTTTTACCATTCTATTTCACACCTTTTTTTTAGATGACAACCTTTTCTTTTTTCGGTCAACGGAAAAATTACTGCAGTGTTGTGAAGATGATGTTAGAGACATATGAGAATATCGCATAACAGACGATCAATTTCTATAAATCCATGTTCATGGTCAGCAAGAATACAAGGTCGGATGTGATCCAATATTCCGGCTTGCCTTCCTAGATTTCTAAAAATAAGAGTGAGGTGTTCGAGCATGTTTGGAAGGTCCTGCAATGTTGGAAAGAGAAGATTTTCTTTGTTGGCAGCAAAGAAGTCTTCATTAAAGCAGTGGCTCAAATTGTCCCAATTTACATGATTAGTTGTTTTTTCTAGATTCCCAAAAGTTTGTATGATGAGATTTGTCAAATATTTGCAAGATTTTGGTGGGGGATCAACCAATGATAAAAACAAAATCCATTGACACAGTTGGTCCCATATGTGAAAGGTAAGGAATATGCAGTTTATTCAAATTGCTATGGACCCGACTTTCAAGGGACGGGAGCACGGTGCTTGATAGCTTCTACAAGTACAAATTATTATTCTCTCAAAGTTGAAATAGTTAGGGTTAAAAATGATGTAAATACGGTTATAATAAAGGAAAATGTATGGAATTATATATATGTGATAAGCTCATGCAAAGTATCATTTAAGTAAAAAAAAATGCATCACTAACACACTTTAATGTAGGAATCAGAAAAATTTACTAAGTGTTGCAAATAAAGCCATCATAAAGAGCATGCATCCAACTGTTTCTACGCATAATAAATACATTTGGCTTGTGCAATCAACATCAAATTACAACTTGCAAGTATGGATATCTGACTGGCAGCATCTGATTAAGGAAAAATGGTCGGGGTGTCTTAGAGTATGAAATTTAATGCAATCACATCACCAAATGGCTATTTTGATTACCTATATAAAGAGATGTCTGCAATTGAGGAGTTAGCTAGATTAGTTAGAGAGTTAGACAACTTTTATCCTTCATCTCTGCCAATTGCAAGAAAGAAATAGGAGGGATGATTGCCATTTTCTACTATTGGTAACAATGTGCTACTGGAGAAAAGCTCGAGAGAGATATCTCCTTCACCCCTTCTACCTAGTTGTTAACAGCAAGCACAAAAACAAGCCAAAGGGGACAAGAGATTGAACCTTGGGACTTGACTTCTTTCTTTTACTTAGCATTTTCATTCACGGTCCTATTTGATTCAACTAAGATTATATGTATCAAGACATATTTTTTTTAATTCAATCTCCATTTCAATCACTCTCCACATCTCCATCTGTTAATTTACAAAGTTGTTTGTGTCTGTGAATCTTTTAACTTGATAATTGCATAAAGTTTGTTGCGTGAGTCCACTTGATTAGTTCATTAAAGTGAAAAAACATTTAGTTACTCAAGAGAGTAGTTATTTGTAGAACGCATCAAGTTAGGGCGTAAGTAATTTTAAGATAAAATCATTCATGTTATTTGCATGTTCATTTTAACTAATGCATGCAACCTAGAGATAGGATAAGTGTGGCATCCACATCGAGAGACATTGAGCATAAATTAAAGAGTAGACTCCAAATGCATCACACATCTACACTTAGATTTTAGCAGACATCTTCACCATCTCCATTTCATTCTCATTGTGCTTATATAGGCTTGTTGTTTTCACTAGAAAGTCAACGCATATCATCTAATGCTCGATCCAATCATCCATGTATCTTCTTCCCCTTTCTCTGAATTCCTATTTCCCCTTGCATGGTAGTTTAGTGTATATAGCCAATGCACATTGACCAATTAGTAACTCTCTGCAATAGATCCAAAGACTAAGTTTGCGCTAATTCACTCTAAATTCCCTGTGTTCGACCTTGGGCTTAGCAAGACACTTAAGTTAGATTTATACTTGTGTCTAGCTTAAGAGAACTTGTATGCAACTAGCAAGGTGTGCATGAACATAAGTTTATCCTCTATCTTACGCATAGCATCATCTTCATACCAAGAGATAGATTAATCATATTCCCCATAATCATTCATCTTCAAAAGCACGAACACGATTGAAACGTAACAGTGTCTCTTTGGATACTCCAATGTTTTGTAAGGGAGAAATGCGACATATCTCTTATCAGATAAGGGAGAGTGGAATAAGGAACTGATTCAGTCAAGATTCATACTTAGTAATGCAGATAATATCCTTCAAATCTAACGCTCAAGGGGTAGCCAAGATGATGATAGTATCCTTCATCCTCACATTATTTATGTCACGTGATATTTTTTGTTGTTATTTGGGTTTTGTCTAATTAGTTATTGTCCCAAGGAAAAAAAATAGCACACTTTATGTTAAGTATGCGATACTTTATTAATGATACAAAGTTTTTAATACCGATGCCATACATTGAAGTTGTTTTTATATATTTACACAATCAAACGTTAGAAAAGAAGAAATGCAAATCCACTTTTTAACATGTTGGAATTCCTATAATCAAGTTGGACAAAGCACCAATTTTGTTTTCCTAATAAAACTAACAATGCTAGCATATAGCTCATGATCTTCGTGTAAAGCTCCTTTTGAAGAATAAAAATTATTCAATGCAGTTATGATAATATAACTTACTTTTAGTATAATAGAGATAGACCTCTTGATAGCTAATATATATTATATGTCAGTTGAGTTATGTTCGTTTTGATAACAATAATGTAATCATCAATATAGATGAAACTAATAAAATATGTACACAAACCTTGCATTTATATTTACACTTTAATTTCTCTTCACTATTAAATAACCAATTTATAAACACTTGAACGATGTACGTAATTCACTTCAACTTTTATCACATTGAAAAGTCACACGTTCCATTTGAAAAGAGAGTAAAAACCCTCAACTTTTAGAGTAGGTTAAGGAGAAGTTGAATAGGCTCCATGACTTATTAATTTTTTATATTATTGTCTCGCGATTAAATAATTTTCAAACTAAATAATTTTACTTCTTATCTCAAACATTGTTTTTTAAGATTTCGAATATATAATTTACCCCAATTGACCTAAAAAATTACATTCTAATTTGTTGCAGTAACTTCACATTTAGTTACCTATTATTTGGGCTGCACCGACAAATGGAGAGGTAAAAAGAGAAATTTTTTCTTCTCTTTTTGTTATCGAAGTAAAAAGGAAAATTGACATTTTTGGCCCTCTTGTAGATTTTTTTAGAATTTTGAACACTTTTTAAAAAAATTGTTTTTTTAGATGTCTTGATGATGAAAATGATATAAACATCGAAAACTTTAAATGTGCAATTACTTTTGCAATCTCCCCATTTCATTAAACTCATACTTCATTCAATTCATCATACTTAATTCAATAACTAAATTTTCAAGAAATTAATTGTTTTACGACTGACACTTAACCACAATCTTAGAAACATCCATTTTAACCCATATATTAGTTTAGATATCTCAGAAAAATCCAACATCTTAGAAAAATCAACAAAATGAGCAAAAACAAAGGTTAAATCCGAAATTATATTGAAAATTATTTAATTAAATACGGCCTTAATCAGAGAAGAAAATGGCAAGGAAAAGGAAATGGAGAGGGTTTCGAGATTTTTTTTTCCTTTCGAAATTCTAAAGGGCAGTAATGTAATTTCATATTTTGAAAAGTTGAAGGAGTAAAAAAAACCAGTTGTCAAGAAGGGTCCAAATTAAAAATTTAAAAAAAAAATAAGAAAAGGGTAGAAATTTACTGTGTTGTCACGGGTTAGAAGGTAATTGTTAATTTTTCCATATATATAAAAGAAAGTATAAAATCACTCAATTCCTCATGGAAGCACGTGCACAACAATCCCAGAACTCGGCTGCGTTTCAAACTGCAGCCTATCATGAAACGACGTCGGAGTAGCATTAGTACGACACATCGGACAGCTCGAGTGAGAGTAAAGCCACATGTCGATACACGGCACGTGATACGAATGCATACACTCCGGCAACGTCTTTATTTCCTCCCCTTCTTCAAATTCACTCAAACAAATCGCGCACGTGCCATCCCCTTCGCCGTGATCTCCACCGCAACCCCCGCCGTCCACCGCCATTCGCTTCTCATACTTGTGAGCCGGAATCAAATGAACCACCGAATTCTCGGTGCTCCGCGGCGTATCCGTAATCGGCAAGGAGTGAGGGTCGTTTGCCGGTGTTTGGCCACCGGAGTTGAAGCGGCGGCGATCGCACCAACAAGCCATGATGCAGTGGTAAATGGTGACGACGGCGCCAGCGGAGCCAATTGCGACGAGGAAAATGTCGAGTTTTCGGCTGTAAATTGTGGCGTCGGTGTCTGACATCGTGGAGGATTAAAGGGAAATTAATGGTTTAATTAAGTTTAATTAATCCTTTTGTGTGTTGAAGTTTGTTAATTGGTGATGGTTTCAAGGCAAAAAGAAACTTCCAAAACACCTGCATTGTAATGGCGTTGTTTGTTATGAATTAGAAGAATCAGCATCTTAGCGAAAATTTCAAAAGGGTCTTTTTTGGAGATCACTTTTTGGCTTAAAAGGGTATTTAGGACCTTTCACCCATATACGTTTGTTTTGTTTTAGGCAACGTTTACAAATCTATGATGAAAATTAATATAATCTATTTTTGATCGCATTCCGAATTCCAATTGGTAGTATTTTAGGGTATATTAATTGAGGTTATAGGAAAATTTAAAATAAATTACAAATATAGAACCTTTTTGTTAATGCCGTGATTTGCTTGATGTATATTCTTAAAATGCCCTTGATTTCAAATGGAAAAATAGATATGCATGCAATTTTGTGTTCTCCATTTTTTATCAATTTTTCGCAGCATCGCACGCGTATTGTTGGTATTTTCCCTTTTTCTTCATTCTTCACCCTGATTTCTTTGGTTTTTTTGCCAATTCTTCACTGTAATTTATTCCATTTTTCGTCGGATCTTCACATGATTTCTTCGATTTTTCGGCGACTCTTCATGGTGGTTTCTTCTGTGTTTTTGTCCATGCAAGTATGCTTTAGATTATATTCGATTTCCTTAGATTTTTTGGCGACCTTTCACTGTGATTTCTGGTTATTCTTCACCATGATTTCTTCTATTTTTTCGGCCATGTTGATATGCTTCTGGATTATTTACAGTCGATTCTTTTGTGTTTTGTGTGTTTTCGCCGACTTTGTTCTCTTTTTCTCAATTTCTTTACAAAATTGGAATCATCTGAATTCATTTGTGATTTTATCATCGATTAATTTAATGATATTGTGTGATTTTTCTTTGGAGTCTTCCTCAGTTAGTTCATTCGTTTTATGCCATAATATATATTTGTGTTCAATATATATATATATATATATATATAATATATATATATATACTTGCAAAGGTTAGTGATGATTTTTTTAATACGAGTTGATAGACTAGTTTACTTCGCCTCATATCTTGAGTCTATCATCGATAGCTTGAAGTCTACTAATGATATTAGTCTATCACTTATAGGCTCGTTCTTTAGTTTATTGTTGATTTTAGTCTATCACTAATAGATTCCGTCTTCTATTCATTTTTATATATAATTATAGGATATTAGTCTATCAACGTTATGAGTGTAATAGTAGAGTGATAACAGAAATTTATATTTTTTGTCAAGTACGTAGATTTCAAGTTATAGTGGTCCAATTCATCCCGTCGGAAATCATGCTAATCGGAGATTTGTAGAGATTAACATGAATATATTACCTTGGTAAGTATTACGTAGGATGGCCTAAAAAACCTATAATGTTATCAGGAGAAAAGTCTCACAAAATGCAGTCATTGTTATCGCATTGGTCACAATGGTAGAACGTGTAAATTGTCATCAATTTTACAATGACATAACATTAACTTTTTTTTTTTTACCATTGATGTGATTATTATATCGTTGATAAAAATATATCATTCTATTTGAGGAATGAAGAACGTTTTTCCATTTTTGTTAACAGTATATACATTCGATTTGCTAGTGACTCATGTATATTAGTGATAACTTACCATTGTTGTTAATCTATGTTGTCACTATTGTTCTCGTGAAAAAAAAAAAGTAGGTATTTTATAATAGGAACCTAGCATTGTAGATTATCGTTTGAACAAAATATATCTGGAGCATTTGGGACAAGAAGTTGGTTATTATAGTCCTAGGTTATTAAAGTTGGATTATAATAGTTTGAGTTTGAGGTGTAGATTATTTTAGTTTGTAATAATATGTATTTGAACTGTAAACTATTTTAGTTTAAGAAGGGAATAGTAGACACAGTAGGAAAAAAATTATGCATGTAAAATAATAAAAACTATAGCAAATAGTAAATACTATAGTAAATGAGATTTTGAAATAATATAGTATTAGAGAATATAAAATAGTATTTACTGTAATAAGAATTAATTATTATAATATTAGGATAATTTTTATTCCAAACATATCCATAGAAATATTCAAATAGTTCATCATCGTCATTATTATTTGCAACAAGCACTTTTGCTTTGTCTATGAAATTGCTTTAATCAATGACGTATTAATATTAGTTAAAAACATTTTAACACAGGTAATCATTTTTACAAAATATTTATGTAGGACAAAAACAAACTAGGATAAAAAGTTGATTTTCTAAATACAGGGCTTTGGTATAAAGATTTTCCTAAATGGGCTTATGCTCTTGTTATTACATATATCTGATAGGCTTAATAAAGAATTCATTTTTCAAATAATAATAATAATAATCATCATCATAATTTTTTAAAGTAATAATTTAATCGATAAATTTTGGTTTGCAATAATATAGTCAATATACTTTTCAAAGCTGTAACAATTAGTGGTTGAACTTTAGCATGTAAAAATTTAGTGTCATACTCTTAAAATTGTAACAATTTAATTCTTACTATATAAATCTCATATAAATTTATCATTTATAACAAATTTGATCTCTAATCAATTTATCATCTACATGTATATAAATTTTTTTTATCAAATATTATTAATATTTCTTTAGATAAAAACTAAATTGATACAAATTATAAAGTAGGTTATGTACCCTGTGAGAAAAACCAAATCTGAGGATAAAATCAAGAAGGTTACCTTATCCTAAGTAGACCCAATACATGCAGGAAACGGACACACGAGAGATGTCAATGAAGAGTGGACGAAATAATTGGATTGCTCGACCCAATTCGCTTGTCTTAACCTTAGAAAACGAGGGCGAGGTCAACTTGTCTCTCTTACTTTGATAGATACCAAAGATGAGAGGGTGAACCAATTGGCCCACCTCGATCTTGAGGAGGACGAGCTCACCCATTTCCTTTGGACAAAATGGCAAACAAGAGAGAGCAAAGCAATTGGGCCAATTGACCCGCCTTGGCCTCAGAGGTCAAGGCCGAGGCCAACTTTGTTCTATTCTTTGGAGCATGTTCTCAATAGACCTGACACTACCATGTTTGGAATGTTAAGTATGAAAATGTTAAGTCTGGGGTTAGGCTGAGAGATTTAGGTAGCCTTATTTTTTTTTTTAAAAAAAAAAACTATGTTTAGAGTGTAGGTCTAGAAAGTCTGGGTTTAAGAAACATGTGTTTAGAGTGTAGGTTTATGAATCTTAAGTTTGTAAAATATTTTCTTGTATTTAATCATTCGTTAAATTGTATATTAGTTTAAATTTGTTATCTTAATTATTTTAATATAGTTGAGTTCAAAATAAACTAAAAAATTTAGAAGAATATTTGTTTTTTTTTTTAAAAAAAAAGAAAAAATTGAAATAGATATTTGACTAAAATTATAATTTTATTTAATTTATTATTTTAGTAATTTGATATTTTGATTGTATTAGGTTTTGAAATAAAGTTTCACCGACTTTTGTCACTTTAACTAAGTTAAATTAGGACTTTCTACACATACAAAAACCAAAACAAATATACCTAATTACATAATTGTAGTATAATGAGTTATTATTTTACACAAAAATCTGGTTAAACTTATTTTCACACCCTCCTTGCTATTATCTAATAATAATAATAATAATAGTAATAAAAAAGAAGCATGTAAGAGAAATTTCTTGTGGTTATGAACTTTCAAAAAGAGTTTTTTTCAAAACCTATACAAGTAAAGAACCTATAGATAGGTGATCGATTTTCAGCTTGGAAAAATAGAAGAAAATGAATGAAATCTTCTAAAATGAAGGAAAGGTTGATGTTAAACAAACAAGAGAAGAGAGAGAATTAAAAAGATAATTTAAAATAGTGATAATAATTGGAAAAAAAAACTTCAAAAGAAAAAATTAGAAGAAAGAGAAAGTATATTCTAGAAAATATTATCATAAGGGTCTGTTTAGAAAAATGTTCATACTATTAACCTCGTGGTTTGAGATTCGATTCTCCCACCCCACACTTTAATTACAATACCTCTTCAAAAAAAAATATTTTTCAAAAATTCATTTTTATTTTCACACTTTTGATTAAAAAAAACTCCTTACATAAAAACATTTAACAACTCTTTTTTAAAAATATTTTTATATACAAGTTTGTTTGGTTTATTATATACTAAAAGTGTTTTATTAACATCTTTCAAAGTTAGCTGTGATAGGCAGAGGTTGGTTGGAGTTGGTGGTCGGAAGTTCGCTTGGGGGTCGATGGAAGTGGCAATCGGAGATTGGTCAGTAACGGTTGTCGGAGGTGACTGTCGGAGTTGGTCGACGGAGGTCACCGGAGGTGGCGTCCAAAAATTGGTCGGTGAATTTTCTAGATTAAATTAGAAAATAAAAAAAAATGTAACTCATGTGTTTGAATAATGTTTACTATTCAAACTTATGAGAAATAGTGTATGAAGCCCGGACTTCCTAAACCCTTGCCCCAAACAAAAGTTGGGTTTAGAATGCCTAACCCAACCCAAGCTTGGAAATAATTACTCTTTGAGAGTCTTATCGATTAAATGATGACGAAAATCTGAGCCCAAAATGAATGACAGTCTAGGTTAGTCTCATTATATATATAAAACATGACAACGCCACATCAAGTAAATTCACTTTATTCTCTAAACGGTTTGCTCTTCGTGTACTAAAAACCGACTTAAGCATCAAGTGTCTATGATAAGCACTAGATCGATGTGTTATTTTGGAGCTAACCTCTTATCCAAAATATATGTTATCGATGGTATGTGAAGGGTAGGTGAATCTCCCTTTCAAATTTTGCCATAACTAACATTTACTAAATTGTTGGGACTAAATTATTTTAATTTCGAAAATAAAGGAAACAAATGAGTGGTTGGAACGTTTGACTGAAAAATATCACTAACTACCTGGCAGTGGCATTATTGTAATTACTAGTTGAACCATGGACGTTCATGTAATAACACAAACGCAAAACAGTGACGGCCGTGCTTCAGTCCGTTTTCTTGATTCTGTATTCTCGTCTCCGAACAAGCCCTTCATCCAACTGCGGTTCGGCGGGAGGATGGAATTTGCCGACGAGCTCACGGCCGGAGCCACAGCCTCCAATTCCAACCGCCAAAAGCCCTCCGATACTAGAGACAGCGGCGAGCTCTCAACCTCCGACAACGACACCGAAGATGTATTTTCTTCCTCCTCGTTTATTTTTTCACTTTCCATTCTTAAAGTTCTTGCATCTCATTTTGTCTTCTCTGCTTCCAATCCTCTCGAACGCAAAGCTTATAGCACCGCCATCTTTATTACTCTGTTTTTACTGCAACAGCGGCTTCCTGAGCTAGATACGTTGCTCAAGTGGAGCTCCATGTGTGTGTGTTTAGCTCAATTCTTGCTGCTTTTTTCTTTTCTTATCCTCGGAGTGGAAATAGCGAGAATTTGTGGTACATAGAAGAAGTTAATCGATTTCCATTTTCGAACATTTATATCGATGCAGTAGAATTTATGACACTATGTAACGGTAGGGTTTAAGATATTTAGAGTCGAGTGTATTCAATCGATATACGTTCTAGTTCTGTCCACTCAATTATGATTCAAAATTGTTGGCATTTGTGAACAATTTTTATTTCTGGTAATCGGGATCGGCATATTGTTCTTCGTCGTTTTCAGAATTGTAGTTGCCATTGTTCATTAGGTTCTGCTATAGTAATCATGCTCTCATATTTTCAGTCTGGTACGACTTACGTGTAATATTTACCCAGGTACATCCTGTTTTTTCTAACATGCCTGCTTCACTTGCACCACCAGTGTCTCCCATTCATCCTTTGCAAAGTAAATGTAATGTAGCAATTCAGGCTGGTAAGTATTTTTGAGCTTTAGTAGAGAGCAATTAGCTCTTTTTATTATCTTTGTATATAAATTCTCAATACTCGAATCATTTGAACCTGAACTGATCATAATCTTCCTACCACCGTTTTTTTTTGTAACATTTCTGTTTCTGTCTCGCTACTGTCCTGCACACTTGCTGAGTAATTTTGTTGATTGTAGTGCTTAGACATATTAGATGAAGTTGAGGATATGTGAATGCCTGCATATATGTGATGGGTACTGTGGATTCAAGTGTGCATCGTTTGTAAAATACACTTCAGGCAGCTAAATTGGTAGTGTGTGTGTGATCACTTTACCCCCTGGGAGCATGGATCCTCCAACTCTCACTCTTTGAGATTTTTTTAGGACGTGGACACAATTGCTCTGCCATTTTCTAGCTGTAGTACTTAATATGATTGCTGCATTTGAGGTTAGAACGTTTGGGCGTCCATATTCTCCAACTCCCACTGTATGCCATGAATTAACATTTATTGTTGTATTATTTTCGAGTAAATTCAGAAGAAACAATATTTGCCTCTTGCACAGAAGCTTGTTCCTGGAATTTTCTTTGACCTCTGTTGATATTTGCACCCGAACTGGTGCAGCTGAAAGTGGAGAGAAGTGTCTGTTTATTGATTTTTTCTTCAGAACTGAGTTATACAGAAAGGAAAACAATCTTGAACAAATCTGTTCTATAAGTTGTCAATTGTGTGTAGGAGTTCTTAGAAGTGTGCAATTGGCTTAGGAGTCATTTTCTTGCATTCTTTCTCAATGAAAGTTTGGTTTTTATCCATAAATAAATTCAGAGACCTTGTTGTGATACTCATCTCTTTTTCTCCTTTTAATAGAATTTTCCATCTCATTTTAGAAGTTCTCTACCTGTCATAGCATAATGAAACTGTATATACTTTAGCAAATTATACTTTTGCATAGTATTTATGGCTTGCTATGATATAGTGTCACATTTAAATGGCCTAATTCATTGTAGATATGGATGATAAATTGGAGACAATACAAAATATATGTCAGAAAATTGTGGACACCACAAACTTGTACTCATTTTCTAAATTGGATGACCAGCAAGTATATTCTCTTATGAGGCTGAGGGAAATTTCTCATCGGATTGTTAATGACCGTGATTCAAGGGTAAGTAAAAATGCTTTGGTGGAATAATAACTGTTTTGCTCTTAGGACAGGGACGTGAGATTTGTAATTAAAAGAATGTTTAATATGTTGTAGGTGACAAGAAATGATGTGATTAGTGCTATGTGCTTTTACATCAACAGGCTGGTAAGATTTGCATAGTTAATCACCTTAAGTAGATCCTCGTTAAACATTCATGGATTGACAAACTATTATGCAGGCAGGTAAGTGCAAGGATATTGTTGACATTTTAAATAAGATGTCATATAAAGACTTGGATGACCAGCAAATGCAGCAGATATTGAGATTGAAAGAGCTTCTATGCGGGATTGTTGATGGAGCTAAAGATGTGGAAACTGAACCTTCCCATATTGTTGAACAGGTAGGGCTACAAGCTGCAAAATTTTCTTATGGTAATATATATATTTCAAAATCGTTTCTATAATAATTACGAAGATGCTATTTACATTAATAGGGCATGGTAAGTGATATGTGGACGACAGAGAGTTTGGAGGTCGAGCCAATTGATTCCTGCAATGATGACGTACCACTTGGAGAGACACAAATTGTAGTGGTTGAAGATGAACAGGCAGTAGCTGAAGCTAGGCTTGAGAATCAATATTGTGACCTGTCACATGTTAAACACTCTGTCAGTTGGCCACCAAATGGTAGCTTAACCTTAGAGTGGGTTGTAGAGATGATGAAAACTCTCGAGCTGTCTTCAAGAAACTACTCGCCTGCAGAGTTTCAACTTATCATGCCAGTTTCTGTTGTAGATGCAATGCTCGATGTAGCTGCAAGTCTCCTTCACAAGGAACCGAACTGCGTGGAAATTGACTGCCATGGTGAAGTTTCAAAAGTGGTTATAGTTGGGGACATTCATGGACATTATCATGACTTACTTCATCTATTCAAACTTGCTAGTTTGCCATCTAAAAGCCAGTATTACGTTTTTAATGGTAATTATGTGGACAGAGGAGCATGGGGACTCGAGGTGTTTTTGGTCTTATTGGCATGGAAGGTAAGATGAAGTTGTTTTACTTGTTATTAAATGTATAAAATAGAAGGCCGAGGCAGGGATACGATTGAATCAAATGTGTTTGGAAAGGGCAATCACTCATTCTTAAAACCAGCATTCTTAAGACCAAAAAAAAGGGAAAACAAGCATGCATACCATAGAAAAATTTTGAACGAGTCTATTTGTGCAAATCTTTACCCGTCGAGAAGAAAAAACAGTTGAAAGTATAGCTCATGAACTCTTGAAGTACATTGCCCTTATGTAAAGCACACACAAATTTGAGTATGGGTCATTGTTCACTACGTTTTTTTCCCCTTCACATAACTGCACCCTTGAATGTACAGAAAAAAATTGGTGCTCTGTGAGCAGGAATTGGATGTTTAGGATTTAAAGAATATAGCATTAATTACTTTATTTTTATTCTCGAAAATGCATCTATTTGACACCTTAATGCCTCATTTATTGATGAGATACACAAAACAGATCTTGATGCCTGATAGAGTATATCTGCTTCGTGGAAATCATGAAACCAGAATTTGTTCATCATCCTACGGTTTTGAGAAAGAAGTAAGAATGAAATATGGCGAGCAAGGTGAAAATGTATATCACAGGTGCTTGGAAACGTTTAAGGAACTTCCTTTGGCTGCAATTATTGCTGGAAAAGTATATACAACTCATGGAGGGTTATTTCGTAAGCCATGCAGTCCTGATGTGCAGAATGACAAGGAAAGGAAGACACGAAACCTAGAGATTGGATCCTTGCAAGACTTATCTAAGCTTGAAAGGTTTTTTGTTGATATTCCAACTAAAAATGAAGATCCAAATATAGTTTTGGCAGATGTATTGTGGTCGGATCCTTCTAAGGTAGATGGTTTAAGGGAAAATCAAGCCAGAGGAGCAGGTCTATTATGGGGTCCTGATTCTACTGAAGCATTCTTAAAGCTGTCCAATTTAAAGGTGATATTCAAACCTCCCATTATTGAATAAGTTTATTTGTGGAAAAAGCTTGGAAAATTCAGGCCATTTTACCTTGGAAATTTTCAAGGTTCTATGAGTTCATTTTGAGTATGCAAATCAAAAGTTATTTCTTCTTTATCCTTCCTTCCTTTCCTCATTGACATTTATGCCCATGTGTAATTACAAAACTTTTTGAAAAATATGTATAACCATTCAGCCAGAAAGGGAAAGAATTGAACTTTGTTCCTTATGAGTTGTGTTTGAGAACCAACTTTAGGGGTTATGATACCAAGCTAACAGGTTTATTATTTTTCTTTTTCTTGTGCATGTGTAGTTGATCATTAGATCACATGAAGGACCAGATTCAAGGGATGGTAAGATTGATTTTGATGATATGATAATGGGTTACAGCACAGATCACGACATAGAATCAGGGAAATTATATACTCTATTTAGCGCTCCAGATTTCCCTCAGGTACCAACTCCTTGCTTCCTCATACTTTCATTTACATTGTCATTAAATCATATTTTATGATAATATAAATCTACTGAACAAGGAAAACGTATGAGGTAGTCATGGGCTCATTATAACGTGCTCGTAGTCACATATAACTGCTCTATGTGTGAACCATAAGTTGAATACATTCTTAAAGTTGAGAATGGGAAAAACTTAGTGATTTTTAATCTGTTTTGTGGATGTATTCCTTATCATTTTTCAAACAAGTCTCTGCTAGGTATTTAAGGTAGAAAAACACTTCCATGCATCTTGGGATGCGCCTACCTTTTTGCAGCTGGGTTAGTGGTCCAACCATAGTTTACCATGTGGCAGACCTTTCTTTCTTTTTTTCTTTTTCCTAATATTGTTGAGTTTTTTCTGCTGTGTGATTGGGATGGGTAGCAAAAGAATGGGTCTAGTCCAAGATGCATTATGTATTGCTCTTTAACGTATGTACTAAATGAATTGTATAGTATTCCAAAGGAGAAATTATTCGAAGAGACTGTCACAATGTGGGTGGCAATTTTGAAACTCTAGATGTGAGAGAGAAAAGCTGTAATTTGTAAAAAATACTTCAAAATTGTATCTCGTAGTTCTTAGAGGGTGTGCAGATTATTAAGAGGCACCCAAATTATGGCAGTCTCATTGAATAAGTTCTCATCCCAACGGGCCAGGCTGAATTGTCAGGAATCCCACACCACTAGTATCCAAAATTTTATTTGTTTTGTAGTGTGTAAAATATTTGGCTCTCTTTCCTTCTCATTTTTTATTTCATTCTCAAAAGAGGAATAATTTATACATGACAGTATGATATCCCAATGTACATTTAAAGTAAATTAGTTGAAGGTTTGATTCATCTATATCATTCAAATATGATTGGGTTAAGCGGGAATGCCAATAGATTTGTACTATATGAGCATATTAATTACTCTAGAACCAAATTATAATAATTAAATATGATATTTGTAATAAAATATTAATTGAAAATAAACTTTTTAACCTACAAAATGAATTAAGCATTTGGTAAAATATAATATAACAAATCTATTTCTGGAATCATATTTGTACCTATAATGTGAATCTATGCAAACAAATCCCAAAAATTGCAATTCAGTTATCAAAATACATCAAGTATTCTCACAAATTTTGCTTATAGAAATGAACGAAGTAGTCATCCAAGAATGTCATGTGTCTTGATTCCTTAGCATTAGCATGTGGTTGTCAAACATTTAAATTTCCAACGAAAGGATGGCCCCTGAGGTTTATGTTAATACTTGGGTGGTAATGGTGAAGCAACTATTGAGGAATATGTTTCTTATAAAAAAATTGTGAACAGCCGTTGATCCATCTTTTTTGCTCCTCATGTACTGAATACAAAGAAGAGTCATTCTCATCATATGAGGCTTTTTTCTTTTCCCTTTTTTTTTTTTTGTGACAGCTGCTATTCCTTTTCCCAAAAATTTCTTTCATCTGATAAGTCAATATATTTGCCCTTCTTTAGTTATGGGTTCACATTTTTCTGTGTGACAGGATACATTTTGTGGTACAACAGTGGATTTGATATGAACTAAAATTTCCGATAAACTTTCTCGTTTGGATTTTATGCAGTTTGGTCAGAAGAGTTACAATAATGAGGGAGCATATGCTATTTTGAAGCATCCGGATTTTGAAACTCCATCCTTCCATACATTTAAAGCTGTAGAAAAACCGAAGGTACAGGCATCTATCTTCTCGTTCTTGAGGGAACAATTAGAATTTGATCATACAAGGCAAGATCGTATGCAATTCCAACTCTGATTTGGATTTAGGTTCATGAACTTCAAAGTACATTACTGCATGCTAGGGTAAGGGTAATATTGATCCTTCCAGTTGCTTTTAGGATACTCATCTAATTTATTGATTGGGTGTGAATATTTTTTTTTTTTTAGAATAGGTATAAATTTTTAAAATGATATAATTTACAGATCAATTATTTCATTGGTGGTGAATATTTCTAGACCAATTTTCGAATTTGTTTTTGCTCCAGCATTTTTAATTCAAATGCTTGGTTTTGTTCACAGATAGACGTTTGCTATTTTGGCTGTGAAGGACATGATGTAGATTTAGATTTGACATTAATGGTAAGTCAGCATTATATTATTCAGAATCTAAAAGCAGATGCACTATATTACCTGAACGTGATATTACATAAACGATTACACATGCATATCTCAATTACACATGCACACGTACCATGTTTTCTTGATGAATCTGGAGATGCATATATAAGGAGATAAGTAGATTGCATTTGGATTTGAGTTGATTCAAATTGCCAATGAAATACTAGAATCTAGAACGAATTTTGTATCTGCCTGTCTTGGACGTGCGAACTACTAACCACCGCCATTGTTGTTGCATTATTTCAAGCACTTCAATATTGATCAATATTGAAGCCATTAACCGTCTTAAAAAGATTAAGGGTTTGGTGATAATTGACAGCTTATTCGAGCAAATGCAAACAGTTTGATCTAGGGATGTGAAGCCTCTAAATAGAGAGCTAATGCCTCTTCTGGGTCTGACATTGCATTCAAAACAATGCCTTCAATATCAGCTTCCATCACTTATTTTGTTTTCTGGTGTCTCTTATAGGCTCTAGCTGATGCTGTCTCTTCTAACAACTCTAGTCCTATTGAGATTCATTCTGGGGTTGATTTTGAGGCATTAGGCATATTAAACCCACCTTCTTGGAGCATTACATTGACAGATGATACTACAGGTACCCAAAATGTTCAGATTCCGAAGGCTCCAACGGTCGAAGGGCTGCCTTTGCCACCTAGCATAGAGGTGATCGTTTTTCCTAGTTGTCATTTTACAATTGTCAAAATGTAATGGGATCTAAAGCAAGGTTAACAATCTCTAGGAACCTCATAAGGCTGCTTACGAATACTTCTTGGAGCTCATTGCAGGACTGAAATTTATGCTCCAAGCAACGGTTAGTGAATCATGACCTTCTCTCTTATATTTTTAACTCGAGAAACTGATGGTGATCATAAGCAGGAAAATAAGAACAAGATTCATATTTCTCATCGAAAGAGGAAGAAATGCAATTAAGCATGTGAAGAAATTGAAGTTTTGTCATTCAGAAAGGCTGGTGATTCTTTTTCTCTACTGATTTATTTCTTTCAACTGCAAACCTCTGGAAATCAACCTTTGGGATAAAAGTATGATGCCCCATTCAAACTTGTATTCCAGGTTCTTGCCCAAAGGAAAACATCTCTGATGGGAGGAGGGAATGAATTGACATAGGGAGGAGGTGATTCGAGAGTTTGCAGCTCAATCTACACCCCCCGCTCTCGTTATTGGCTCAGTTTTAGTGATTTTCCTCATAATGTCACGGATAACGTTGGAAGATCGAGATGAGATATAGTATTGGAGCCAAAATGATCACTTCAATTCTTGATTCTTTCTATGCCCATCAAATATTTGTACATTTCATCTCAAATAATAATCTCCTTTCAACGACTCCCCCAAAGTTCCCAAAAAATTATTCCAACATGAAATCACAAGTCAAATGGGAAGACAGGACCTTCCACGATATGCTTAAAACAGTATTTTGTAGTCCACGATATGCTTAAAACAGTTTAGACAAATCGTGACCCAAATAGGAAAGCAGTTCAAAATTAGGAAAGTAAAATTAAGAAGTTTGAGAAATAAAGTTGTATCAATTTGGTCTTTATATAATGTACAACTGAATTGATTAATTATGAATCTAATGTTGTACACTTATTAATAGAGAAGGAGAACGATTTTGGCATTTCTGATCGTATGGATTTGAGCTAGTGCCCCAAAATTTGGTCAATTAGGAGCCCCTAACATAATCAATTTCGAATAACACAATTTAGCAGATGGCCGAATGCAAGAAGACAATGTCGAAGAATGTGGAACCACCCACCCAACCTCAGAGCATGGTTTCCAATATAAAACACGAATAGAACAAGAGAAAACTCAGTATTTTTTTTTTTTATACGGGATTGGCGATGAATAAAATACAATCAAACAAAAACTTCCAGCCTCGCCCCCCCCCCCCCCAAAAAAAAAAGAACCCCAAAATGTGTGATTACATTAGAAAAAGAAAAAGAGAAATTCCATCGCCCCTAACCCACATTACAGAACAACAATCAAAACCAAATTTAGTCAACTTCCTCAATTTTAGGACCGGCGCCACTCCCACCAGACGGAGGAGGAACATCATCGTCATCCATACCGGCACCGCCCATGCCAGCTCCACCAGCACCCTGATACATCTTAGCAACAATTGGATTGCAAATACTCTCAAGCTCCTTCATTTTGTCTTCAAACTCATCAGCCTCAGCAAGTTGGTTGTTGTCAAGCCATTGGATTGCCTGTTCAATGGCATCCTCAATCTTCTTCTTGTCCGCCGGATCCAATTTAGAGCTGAACTTCTCATCCCTCACAGTGTTTCTCATGTTGTAAGCATAGTTCTCCAACGAGTTTTTAGCTTCCACCTTCTTCTTGTGCTCTTCGTCATCCGCCTTGTATTTCTCTGCTTCTTGCACCATCTTCTCAAT
Organism: Benincasa hispida; assembly: GCF_009727055.1. NCBI lineage: Eukaryota > Viridiplantae > Streptophyta > Magnoliopsida > Cucurbitales > Cucurbitaceae > Benincasa > Benincasa hispida. The sequence goes on from NC_052354.1 coordinate 16,922,305, forward strand.
CTCTTCCTTCGACAACCGCCCCTTGTCATTCGTAATAGTGATCTTGTTCTTCTGACCGGTGGTTTTATCCTCAGCGGAAACATTCAGAATACCGTTTGCATCGATGTCGAAGCAAACCGTAATCTGAGGAACACCTCTAGGAGCTGGAGGGATTCCAGAGAGCTCAAATTTTCCAAGCAAATTGTTGTCACGAGTTCTTGCTCTCTCACCTTCATAGACTTGGATCAAAACACCGGGTTGATTGTCGGAGTATGTAGAGAAAACTTGTTCTTTCTTGGTGGGGATTGTGGTATTCCTTGGAATCAAGACAGTCATAACGCCACCAGCCGTTTCTAGCCCAAGGGAAAGAGGGGTAACGTCCAAAAGCAAAAGATCTTGAACTTTCTCATTACCCTCACCACTCAAAATTGCAGCTTGAACAGCAGCTCCATAGGCAACAGCTTCATCAGGGTTGATACTCTTGCAAAGCTCTTTACCATTGAAGAAATCCTGCAACAATTGTTGCACCTTAGGAATTCTAGTGGATCCACCAACAAGAACAACATCATGAACAGTGCTTTTGTCCATCTTGGCATCTCTTAGACACTTCTCAACTGGTTCCATACACTTTCTGAAAAGATCCATATTGAGTTCCTCAAATCTAGCACGAGTAATGGTTGAATAGAAGTCAATTCCTTCGTAAAGAGAGTCAATCTCAATTGTAGTTTGAGCTGTAGAAGAAAGAGTTCTCTTAGCTCTTTCACAAGCTGTTCTCAATCTCCTGAGAGCTCTGGGATTCCCACTAATGTCTTTCTTATTCTTTCTCTTGAATTCTTGCACGAAATGGTTGACCAATCTGTTGTCAAAATCTTCTCCACCAAGATGAGTGTCTCCTGCAGTCGCCTTCACTTCAAAAATACCTTCTTCAATCGTGAGCAATGAAACATCAAATGTACCACCACCCAAATCGAAAATTAGAACATTCTTTTCACCAGAGCTGCTCGACTTCTTGTCGAGACCATAAGCAATGGCAGCGGCAGTTGGTTCGTTGATGATACGCATAACATTTAGACCGGAAATGACTCCAGCATCCTTGGTGGCTTGTCTCTGAGAATCGTTGAAGTAGGCTGGGACAGTGACGACGGCATTCTTCACTGTTGTGCCGAGATACGCCTCCGCGATCTCCTTCATCTTTATGAGCACCATAGAAGAGATTTCTTCCGCTGAAAATTGCTTCTCTTCACCCTTGTAGTTCACAACAATCATGGGCTTGTCGCTGGGGCCGGCAATAACTTTAAATGGCCAGAGCTTGATATCACTCTGGACTGATGGATCGCTAAATCTTCGGCCAATTAAACGCTTAGCATCTGTTAATATACAAAAGAAGCTCATCAATATCAATAAACAGTTCCACAAACATCAAACAAAACAAGGAAATCCGCTCAACTCAGCTGAAAACTACAGATATAAATATAAACAAACAGTTGAACTAGTATAACAACATCACTGTTGGTATACGAAAACCGAAACTCAAGAAAATCAAAAGCAACATAATCAAGAACTATTTCAAAAACCTAAGCACACAAAACTTAAAAAAAGTTCAACTCATCAAAGCAATAGCCTAAGACGCCTGATTAGGCAGAACAACCTAAAAACAATTCCTAAGAACTACATCTTGAAGCGAAAAAGAAAGAGAGCTTACCAAAAACGGTGTTAATAGGGTTCATGGCGACCTGATTCTTAGCCGCATCACCGATCAAGCGCTCAGTGTCGGTGAAAGCAACATACGACGGCGTCGTTCTGTTGCCCTGGTCGTTGGCAATGATCTCAACTCGATCATGCTGCCACACGCCAACGCAAGAGTATGTGGTTCCAAGATCGATTCCGATCGCCGGACCTTCTCCTTTACCGGCCATAGTAACTCTTCAAAGCGCTGGAGAAAAGAATCTAGGATAAATGGGAATTTAGCAAGGAAATTGGTGGCTGAAATTTAGGGCAAAAAGATTGCGAAGTTATAGGGAGAAGAAGAAATTAGGAGAATTTATATAGAAATTGTTAAAAGGAAAAGGGTTCTAGAGAGTTCGAATTGAAAAGATACGAGTGCTGAAAAGTTTATTATGTTTGGTGTATGAAAATAGAAAACAGAATGTCAGACCGTTACTTTTCTACTCTCTAGTTTTTTCTAGAACCTTCTTTCCCCCCCATTTTTTTTAAATAATAATAATAATAGTGCAACTCCCTAGGTGAAGCCCAAGCCCACTCATGGTATCTTCCCATACCCAAATCAGTCTCAAACGTCTGTTATGGTATTAAATTTTCAGTTCAATAGAATAAATCAATATTTCTATTATATCTTAGAAAAAAATCTATAAAATACAAAAAATAAGCATCAAAATATTTATAATATAAATAATAAATATGTTAACTTATTTGAAAATCGTAAATATTTATCTACTAATTTAAATTTATTTTTTGAATTTATTATTTCTTTAATTTTTCCAAAAATATCCTTCAAAAGCAATGTCTTATGTTATTTTCATCAACATTTTAAATCTTAATTATATCTCAGCAGATAATCTTTTGAAACACGAGGGGAACATCTAGAGATTTTCATTTGTGAAATCTATAGAACTAATAAAAAAAAAAAAAGAACATGTCAAATAAAATACAATATATAACAAAAAAAAAATATAACATCAAGTATAATATGCAATTTAATATATTAAATAGAGGTTTAGTAATTGAATGAATGGTTTTGTTGTTTGAATATATCATATGATGTACTATATCATATATAACGAATAAATCACAATATATAATGAAAATTATAAAACTAATAATCATATACGTTGTAATAAATTAAATGTGTTTTTAATTCACGTTTATGATAACTCAGGTTGAAATAATGTAATATTACAAAAAAAAAAGTAATATTAAAAAACTATGATTGCAAGGGACGTAGAAGATCATTAATGATATATATTGTAATATATTAAATATACTTTAAACCCCTGATGTAAAAGATCTTGTAGAGCGTCCTACGTAAGGAAAAAAGATAACTACCATATTCCTTAATTGTATGAATATATACCATATTAGTTAACAAAAAAAAAATGAACAAACCAATTTTAATCGTTTGAGATTCGATTCTTCCGTCCCACATTTTAATTATAAATATTTTTTTAAAAAAA